>NC_080671.1:262361466-262601332 GCF_030247195.1 Topomyia yanbarensis | reverse complement strand
TTGTCCGTTCAAACACTATGCTATCTTTTGCGTTTGTTGTCTCTTTCGCTCTACCTCTACGTTTTAATGTTTGACGCGAATGTGTAGGTAGGTAGATCTAATTTGTTACTAAATTTCACAACGAAAGTTTATTATTTACGTTCGATCAATTCATTGATTCATTTTTCCATCACGTGATTCATTTCCACTCAGCCTATAGTATTTTGATTCTACTAATAGGTACATACTACAAAGCCTATTTGTTACTATGTTTTAATTGCAGCAAGGTTTTACTGTATCGATTTTGTTGGCTATTTACGGCAAATTTGAGACTAAGAGAAACGAAAGCAATGAAATTGAAAGACGGATAGGTATTCTAGAGCGAATCAGTTATAAACTTAGAACGGAAAACTAGAACTAGGCAGGCTCATATGGGCATGATCGAATAGAAAATGTGAATAATTCTTTACCTTCTGCAGAGTAGGAGTTGGGCGTTGCACCCAAGTCTACCGCATGGTCTATGGTAGAACATAACTCATCATCATGTTTTACCGCCGACGCCGGCAAAAAATTCTTCACAAATCCTCGCCTAGAACGACCATGCGATCCCTTTCTGCTAGCATCAAGCCGTGACGTATGCATTCAATCGACACCAAGCTATCGGTGTCGCACCGATCCTATTGTGATTGAACTACTTATTGATTTTTTCGTTCCGCACACACGGATGGCTGATAGCAATTAATGACACAGGTCAGCTAGCAGAAATCGAATTTTTTATCTACTTTTTTACCAACTAGTTTATATGTTACTATGTTTTAATTGCCGCAAGGTTCTACTGTATCGATTTTGTAGTATCAAATTTGCCGAAAATAGCCAACAAAATCGATACAGCAGCACAAAGCCTATTTATGAATGAAAACACTGCCACTTGAAAAACCATTGCAAAAACGCATCTTGCCCATATATAAAATTGTTTTCGATTCTTGTATATTTATAGTTTCGATATATGATTAAGACCACTGCGTTCGCTATATTTGTATGCGTACTTTAGGAAAGTTACAATAATGGCAAAATATAACTAGAATGCTTGGTCTATACATGAAATGTGATTATATTGCCTAAAATTTGATTTTTCTTCATTGGTCCGGGTTTTTTACCACACACAATCGAAAAGTTTTTACAAGCTAATCTTATGCTATAAAGATTTAGCTCCAGATATTAGTTCGGTCACAGTTTTCTGTCTTCTTTCTTCAGATCTTCTCAAATAAGTTTAATCGGATTCGATCACCTACTGCAAATGAAATGACCTGATAACCAAGAAGGTTTGGCTCAATATGTAACATTCGATGTTGATTGGTTGTGATAAAACGATACGTAAGAAATACGTTTGATTTATTATTACTATAAATGTACTAAGAAAATAAATATTTTACATTGAGTAGTATAGTCCTACGTCTACAGCTCGTGAAACCCCTTGTAGTTTTTAAATTTCAGGCGATGTTTCAAAGAAAAGGTGTACAAACTTGCGTAACACTTTTGGTCACGAACTGCGTAAGCTGCCGGTGTTGAGATCCGGAGATGCTGCCCACTAAATCGTTTCCTCTAGCTGACCGCATTTCAAAAGTCTACCTTTTGCGTCAACAAATGAAGCCCCGGCAAACAAATGGCATTCTCAAGCCGCAAAGCAAAGTGTTTGAGGACGTCGAGGCATTGGAAATCCCAACTAGTCAATTAGAAGCAGTCGAGGCAGCTGATAGCTCCACTGGGCGATCACCAAGTGCTCCTGTCCCGCTTCCCACCAAACGATATAAAAAGAACAACGAAAAGAGCGCTCAAACAGAACATCTTTTAGAGTTTGAGCAGAGAAAGCTAGAACTGCTCGAAGAAAGCTTCATTTCGCGACAAGGATGAAGATGAAGCTTTCTTTGATAGTCTGCTACCCATGTAAAGAAATAAGATACCCCAGAGAAGCTTCGGTTTCGAATTGTGCTACAATAGACAGGATTATGTGTAGGTGTTTGAATGTTTTGTAAGAAATCTTCCCCCTCGCTAATAACATCTCTATATCCTTCCCTATCAATGATAACATTGTGCAACATACAGATAGCTATGATAATATCTACGGTCATTTCTTTCAATTGTTTTCATAGCAGTCTTTATTGCCCCGTAAGCAGACTCGATCGATTTCTTTGCTCTTGAATGTCTTGAGTTAAAATATTCTTCTGAAACAGTGATATCTCGTCGAGCAAATGATCGCAAAACATGTTTTAATAGCAGGTAAGCATCATCAGCTAGGAAAACATATGGCATGAATATGTTTGTTCCGGGGAGATTACTACCTGGTGGAATACCTAGTTGTCCCGGTTCCATCAAGTACTACAAAAAAACCTTTTTGTAGTTGTGGAACATTGTCCCAGAGTGTGATGGACATTGCACCCGATTATGCTTGCCACAACAATGGGGGAAGTTCAACAAAATCCAGAAATCTTGCGCTTTTTGGTTGAATCAATGTTGGGTTGGCTATGGCATATGAATTTGCTAAAGCTTTATCCATAATGCAAGACAGGTCTCCTTAACGATTTCAGCGGCTGTAGATCTTCCACTGCGAAACGTGTAGGATAGTGCGTTGAACGAAAAACCTAGAAATATTACACTGTATTGATAGTTAAATAAAAATATTTAATAATTCAATCCAAAAATAGTTTATGACATTTTGCTAATATGTTGTCACGATAGAACGTAGGGATTGTAGAATTAATTTGTGGTATTATACAAATTCGACATCATTTTTGAGGGCAGATTGTTCCGAAATTCGTGAAGATATACTACGACGGGGAACGTAGGGGTATAGAATTACCTTAGCGTGATTACAAGCTTATCTTGTGGTTCTTTTGGAGTTGTAATAACGTTGGCCCACTCTTAAGTAAGAACAACTTCAATATAGCTTAAATTGTAATCGAATGTTTCGATGCTCATACGGGTACAGTTGCGACATTTGTTTGGATCATTTAGCACATATTGGTACAGGGTGATACTCCCCGTATCCTCCTCTTTTTCTATGGATCGGATGAATTTAAAAATCTTTATTTCTAAAAAGAAATCGCGTACGCCTTCGAACATGAAATATTTTTCGTCTGAGCCTACTTTCATAAAAACTTTTCAACTCGCACGTATAACGCATATGGCCATCGCTACCAGTCGCGTTCACTCTGGCTATCATTTCGCGTTGAAAATCGCACGCAGTTCGCATCGCATCGCGTCGCGTTACGCATCGCGCCCACTCTGGATTCACCCTAACACTATCTGCGTGTGGCCGTCACCTCACGGGGTCGTAACACAAATAACAAACGTAAACAAAATACGTAACACGTTAAAAATCGAAAAGAATATGGGAGCGTTGTTTACTCAACTCAACACAACGAGGATGGCGTAATATGCATAACATGATTCAGGTGAATATAATGATTTAGTACACAAGAAATGGAAGATACTCCGGTTTTTGTCGGCATATGGCAATTATCGACCTACAATATTATTATGGACATGGACAATATGGTTAATAGTATAGTTCATGTAATGCTCCAAATGATATATCACTAAGTGTATGAGTTATCTATATAATGAAAACCATGTAGTGAAAATGATTTAATGCACCAACAGCAAACCAATAAATATGAAAATAAAACCGATAATCTTTTGGCTAGTCCTTAGATAGGGAAATTTGATCTGGACACCCTGCGTACCACGATCATATCGAGCGCACCACCTACATCTATGAGCAACGGCTCCCACCAACACATGGACAGCGGAGAATGAGCGAGCGAATGATGCATCGCTCACGCGTAGTACTGAAAACTATTCAGTCATCGTCATCATAGCCCTTCCTCCCTCCACTACAAATTCCATGCGTCGAACACAATCAGCCCGATCGCTCGAAGAACACACACCAGAGGCTCACGCCAGAAAATGCACAAAAACACACAAGAAAAAAAGTGACGAAAATTCAACACATGTAAACTCTGCATGCTTCTCAGTGCAGTTCTCACGAACCGGCGGGCAACCTCCAACATGCCGTGTCTCAATAGTATGCACATGTATGTTTCGAGCATCGAGAACTCAATACTGAGAAGCAAAACCATGCAAACACGAACATTTCCTACCCCCATCTCCCTCACTCCTCCATGACTTCAACGCGCCGTTCGGCATACACCACACGAACCAAACATTACCAACGCACAAAAGTCACAGCAGACGAAAAGAGAAGCAGATAGAAAACCATCCCATTGATGGCCAATTAAGCTCTCCGTAAAGTGAGCATTGTAGGGTAAATGCGTCGAAGATGAGCACCCCGAGTAAAATGGACACCCGCACAGTGTTAGTATTAGGCAAAATAATCCGCCGAATATAGCTTACTAACAGTGCGCAAACTCTCTTTGAGGCGGCTTTTCACCATTAATTTTCGTTTGGTATATTTAAACATATTGTCGTAACCTGCTGCAAGCAATATCAATCAACAGTGCTTTCAAAATTCGAAATTCATATTTCATATCAATATGTTCCACCAGTGGCACCATTCAACTGAGTTACGAATTTCATTTTAAATCCATACAAAACCTTCTGAAAAGCTATGGTGTATTTGTTTTAATAATTGCCTGGTGGATTTTCTTTAACAAATAATTCCGAGCCCTCGATCAAACCGCCATAAATCGATAAGCACAATCGTCTGAGCTCTCGATCGAAAAAGATCGTTTTCTTGTGCTACAGCAGTAAATCAATATATATATATATATATATATATATATATATATATATATATATATATATATATATATATATATATATATATATATATATATATATATATATATATATATATATATATATATATATATATATATATATATATATATATATATATATATATATATATATATATATATATATATATATATATATATATATATATATATATATATATATATATATATATAGGGGCCATGCACTAATTACGTAAGGCTTTTTAAGACTTTTCAACCTCACCCTCCCTCCCTGATAAGAGTTCGTAAGATTTTGGTGAACTCCCTCTCCCCCGTATGTAAGATCTTATTGTGATTTTCGTAATTAAAAAAGCATATTGTTAATTCATTAAATAGAAACATAGCGAAAACGATACTTAAAGAATTATTACAAGAAAATTAAAGACAAAATTCAACTGTAATCATCAGCAGTAATTTTATTAGCATCTCTGATTTTGCCCAGTAGAAATTTCAGAATAACTGCTGGGAGATATTCAAAAACTCCGATTTGGTCCTTATAGTCTGCTTCGCTATATTCGGAAATAGTTCCTTGTGATGTAAAACCTCTTCCGGTGGGAATAAAATTCTGAGTTCCAACTGTGATGCTTATCGTACGCGTAGCTCCGAAGAAAATTCGTAGATGGCTATCTACGAATTTTCTTGAAGTCAAATACAGTTCACACTCTGCAAATATTCGGTCTACAAGATCTTTGATAATCGCATGACAGAACATTTTCCGGCTACCTTGCGGAAGCGAAAATTTGAAAAAGGATGTTAGCCTAATAACACGGTATCAACACTTCCTAACTTGTAAGGCTCCATGGTGACTCCAATTCCTGAACAGAACAATGTACCATAAAGAGTCAAGAAATTGCTGTAACTTCTCCAACACCATCGACAAATTAGTCGCAACTCACGCAGCCAACAATCAACAATATTCCATAACTAATCCGGCCTTCCTTGACCACGATGTACAATATATACTCGTTTTGTGTAATACACATGTTCATGGCAGAAATAAGAAATAGTACCCTTTTCTTATGAAAACAATATTTTCTTTATTGATTTCATTTTTCATTCTTGTTTTATGATATTACGTAAGAAAGGACAAACCCTCCCTCCCCCTTAGATAAGAATTCGTAAGATATTTTGAAACTCCCCCTCCCCCCATATTCCCTTACGTAATTAGTGTATGGCCCCATATATATATATATATATATATATATATATATATATATATATATATATATATATATATATATATATATATATATATATATATATATATATATATATATATATATATATATATATATATATATATATATATATATATATATATATATATATATATATATATATATATATATATATATATATATATATATATATATATATATATATATATATATATATATATATATATATATATATATATATATATATATATATATATATATATATATATATATATATACATTGTGAAGGTCAACCATTGTTTGAGGCAGGCTTTGTTCGCCGGTGCCTAGGTTGGTGAAGTGAATAGTGGAATAACCGGACAAGCCGCTATATAAGCTAAGTATCTTTTTTTCATTTCCCTTTCCCCCGATCGGTCGCTACTTCTTAGATCCCTTTCCCCTGAATATAAGTTTCATCTCTCGTTTACACCACATGCTATCCTCTTGCCTAACCGAATGCGAAGTAACATTGGATGGGAATGATATTCCCATGGATTTACCGGATTAACCCGAAATTACTCCATCGCCTGATTCCCCCAGTCCTCCTCGCATTAAAACATACCCACCCAGTTCAAATGGACCCTGGCTCATTTCTGGCCCATCACGAAATCGCTTAATATTTTAGAGATCTCACGGGAGCTGACTGCTAACTACCCGACCGTAGCTCAGATAACACGTGTTAGAGCTAATAAGATACGCATATTAGTGAATGACCTCGACCAGGCAAACCAGATTGCTCGCAGCGAGCGTTTTACAAAGCAATTTAAGGCGTATGTACCTTGTTTGGCAGTGGAGATGGACGGGGTCGTCGCCGACCCGGGTTTGAAGTGCGAAGACGTGTTGAAGTACGGAGTTGGTTGCTTTAAGGACTCTTCACATCAACATGTGAAGATTCTGGAATGCAAGCAATTGTATTCACCAAAATCTGAGAATAATAAGACAACTTATTCATTGTCAGACTCACTTCGGGTGACTTTCTCCGGTCTTCCCTCCCCAAATATGTCCTCCTGGATAAGGTTCGTCTACTTGTTCGCCTGTTTGTACCGCGGGTAATGAACTGCAGAAATTGCAAGCAGCTGGGCCACACAGCCACCTATTGTGGCAATAAGAAAAACTGCGGCAAATGCGAGGGAGAGCATGAGGATGACGCTCGCGGTAGCGAAACTGAAAGGTGTATTTACTGCGGGGGCCTTCCGCGCGGGGATTACATTAAGCGCTCCCTTAAGGAACGCTCGAAGCGCTCTTATGCAGAATTTCTTAAGAATACTTCGCCATCTGTTTCTTCCGATAATTTCTTTGCTCTTTTGGCTGGCGTTGAGCAAGAATCTGACGTCCCACAAGAGGGAACATCATTGGTTAACCCAGGGGAATCCAGGAAGAGGGGAAATCTAGCCTCCTCTAGATTGCCTCGTAAGGGTGCCAAGGTGTCGTCCACTCAGAGAGCGCCAACTACAATCAATAAATCCAACGGAAGTGATGCACTAAAGCCGAAGCACTTTGCTCCAGGACTTGGAAATTTTAATTCTAACAAGGAGTATCCACCACTTCCAGGGACACCAAAAACACCAAGTGTCCCCTTTTTTCATACAGATACTCAGTCCATTAGCGGACTAATGAAATTTTCTGACATAGTGACCTTATTTTCACATCTTTCAATGTTACTGATCCTCTTAAAAGCCTTCTGATACATTTTCTCTCTATGGTGCAAACATTTTTGAAACAGTTGACTGCTAAATGGCCCCTCCTTGCAGCGATCGTATCCTTCGATGGCTAAGTCATCAAACGAGGTCACTGATTCGATCACTGTCCTACAGTGGAATAGCAGAAGTATCCTCCCGAAAATCGATTCCTTCAAATTTTTACTAAGCAGTTTAAAATGTGATGCTTTCGCATTATGTGAAACTTGGTTAACTTCCGATATAAATCTCAACTTCCACGACTTTAATATAATCCGTCTGGATCGAGGAATCCCTTATAGAGGAGGACTTTTGGGGATAAAAAAGTGCTATTCTTTCAACCGAATTAACCTCCCTTCGACACCAGACATTGAAATTGTCGCTTGTCAAGTTATAATCAAGGTCTTTCCTCTGGGTTGCTTCCATCTACATTCCTCCTGCCCCGGTAGGGCACCGAACGCTTTGTAACATCACGGAATCCTTACAGGCACCGCAGGTAGTTCTGGGAGACTTTAACTCGCACGGTACGGTATGGGGCTGCCTTCACGATGATAGTAGATCAACATTAACCCAAGATCTTTGCGACAATTTCAACATCACCATCTTAAACACGGGAGAAATGACGCGGATTCCTACACCACCAGCACGCGCAAGCGCGTTGGATTTATCGCTATGCTCGACATCGCTACAGTTAGATTGCATGTGGAAGGTGATCCCTGATACCCACGGTAGCGATCATTTGCCTATCGTGATTTCAATTGCTAACGTTTCAAGACCATCGGAAACAATCAATGTCTCGTATGACCTCACGCGAAACATTGATTGGAAGAGTTACGCGACCGCGATATCCGTTAAAATCGAATCCACTCAAGAGCTTCCTCCGGAGGAAGAGAACAGGTTTTTGGCTGGCTTGATTCTTGACAGTGCGAATCAAGCTCAGACTAAACCAGTACCCAGCGCGAATACCCATGGACGGTCTCCCACCCCGTGGTGGGGCGAAGAGTGCTCAGAGCTGTACGCGGAGAAGTCCCCTGCATATAAGGGCTTCCGGGAAGACGGTTTTCCCGCTAGCTATCAACAATACGCGTCGTTAGAAAGGTGAATGAAGAGTCTAATGAAAGCCAAAAAACGCAGTTATTGGCGCCGGTTCGTCGACGGGTTAACGAGAGAAACAGCGATGAGCGCTCTTTGGGGTACGGCTCGACGTATGCGTAACCGAAACAGTACCAACGAGAACGTGGAATATTCAAACCGTTGGATATTCACTTTGGCCAAGGACTCTATCCCGGTACAGAAAACGTACCACGCCGCGTCTCCTCACGATATCGCGAACGAAACACCGTTTTCGATGGTGGAGTTCTCACTTGCTCTCTTGTCATGCAACAATAACGCCCCAGGGTTAGACAGAATCAAATTCAACTTGCTGAAGAATCTGCCTGATACTGCAAAAAGGTGCTTGTTGAATTTATTTAACAAGTTTCTTGAGGGTAACATTGTCCCTCATGATTGGAGGCAAGTGAAGGTCATCGCCATCCAAAAACTAGAAAAACCAGCCTCCGACCACAACTCGTACCGACCGATTGCAATGCTGTCCTGTATTCGGAAGTAGAGCTTCCATCCCGGGAATTTATTTCTCGGGAATCCCGGGATTTTTGAATTACCCGGGATTCCCGATTCCCGGGAAATTGTGTTTTCTCATTCCCGGGATTCGGGAATCCCGGGAAAAAAGATTTTTAATTTATTCCATAAGACTTAAATTCTCCAAATGAAATTTTGTAGGAAATATCTAGACCGGCAAACATTTGGAGCGAGTAGTAAATGCAGATTGTGCTTTTCCAACTGATTTGCAGATCAATGGACTATATATCTTCAGGCTCACTGATATGTTTTCGTGATTTTTTTTGGTATATAGTCCACGCCATACTCAAAACACTGCTAAAGAATGTTGCATTCATTCAAATTCTCATTCAAAAATGGATTAATTTGCCGGCCGTTATACCGAACCATTTCCTTACAGTAACATTAGTGATGCGCACGATATCTCTGCAACCGATGAACCGATTGATCAGATTTTTAACAGTTCTTTTAATAGTTTAATAGTTTATTTAGATCTTGAATGAAAGGGCTTGCAATCAAATTAGTAATGGAAATTTCGTTACTTTCTTAAAAAATCGATGTGTGTTTGTTTCAAAACTTGGGATGGTTTGTAGTGATATCATGCTTAACGCAAACGCTATTTAAAATAAGGAATGTTTCTAGAAGGTCTGCAGAAATATTTGGTCGGTTTATCGAATGCATATTTCGTCTTATTTGTTATACCGTAACTGCAATATCTGTAAATTTTTGGATGTATGAAAACAAAAAAAAACATAACGTTGTATCTGTCCAATATCATGCGCAATCCAAACTCTTTGAATACTTTCAAGGATGCAGGCAGGATTTTTGAAGGGATACGATCAAGCAATCCAGATACTTTCCCGTAACAGGAAATCGATAATAGGCTTCGTCTATCGCTGCACAGTTCGTCTATTATCTGCTTGATTTTGATTCACACTTAATTCGAAATGATGCTGATCCTACTGTGACAGAAATGGATTCCATATATAAACTTTCCTCTTTCGATCGGAAGTAACTGCACACTACCCTGAAGCAGCTCAATCTTTTTATTCAAATTTACTAAAGAAAGTGCTTTGCGTTAAATTGATTACATTCAATCGTATCAGAACAGCACAATCCAATTTTGGACAGTAACTCCAGCATTTTCGTTTAGTATATCGTCCCAATGGTAAACATAATTACCAAAATTTAGGCTATACATATGGCCAAGTAAAAGTTGATGTTGCGTAAACTTATTGACGAGTTATCAAATGATTGAATGATGTATAGGCCACCAAATCGCCATCTTCTGACAACTGCTTTAGGGTAATTATACATGCAATCAAACGGGTTTGAAATCTTTTCAATTTATTCTTTTGTTTTCAGGAGAATCATTCACCTTTTTAATTTTCTTCTGTATTCCCGGGATCCCGGGATTTCCCGGGAAATTTATTATTTATTTTCCGAATCCCGGGAAGCTGAAAACCGTCAGTAAATGGAAACTCTATTCGGAAGTTGTTCGAGAAAATAATCTTGTTTCGCCTCGACAATTGGGTCGAAGCAAATGGCTTACTGTCAGATACACAATTTGGCTTCCGCAAAGGCAAAGGGACGAACGATTGCCTTGCGTTGCTTTCTACAGAAATCCAAATGGCCTTTGCTAACAAAGGGTAGATAGCATCATTCTATCAACATTCTTTATGAGAAGCTGCACCAGCATGGTCTTTCACCAATTTTAAATAACTTTTTGCTAAACCTGTTGTCTGAAAAGCACATGCACTTTTCGCATGGCGATTTTACAACATCGCGATTTAGCTACATGGGTCTTCCCCAGGGCTCATGTCTAAGTCCCCTACTCTACAATTTTTACGTGAATGACATTGACGATTGTCTTGCCAATTCATGCACACTAAGGCAACTTGCAGACGACAGGATGGTCTCTGTTACAGGGCCCAAAGCTGCCAACTTGCAAGGACCATTACAAGGTACCTTGGACAATTTGTCTGCTTGGGTTCTTCAGCTGGGCATCGAGTTCTCCACAAAGAAAACTGAGTTGGTTGTTTTTTCTAGGAAGCGTGAGCCGGCGCAACTCCAGCTTCTATTAATGGGTGTAACGATCAATCAGGTCTTCACATTTAAATATCTCGGGGTCTGGTTCGACTCTAAAGGTACCTGGGGATGTCACATTAGGTATCTGAAACAGAAATGCCAACAAAGGATCAATTTTCTCCGGACAATAACTGGAACATGGTGGGGTGCCCACCCAGGGACCTGATCAGGTTATACCAAACAAATATATTGTCGGTGCTGGAGTACAGGTGTTTCTGTTTCCGCTCCGCTGCGAACATACACTTCATCAAACTGGAGAGAATCCAGTATCGTTGCTTGCGCATTCGGGAACTCTCATATCGATTGCTCATTCGATGCGACATTCTGAACCCGTTGGTGATTGAAAACTTCGAGAGGCTCGTCGAGCTTAATTCTCAAACCCGATTTATGTCCTTGTACTTCGACTACATGGCACAGAGCATTAATCCTTCTCCGTATACTCCCAACCGTGTTCGTTTCCTAGATACTTCAGATTCTACTGTATTCTTCGACACATCCATGAAGGAAGAGATACGTGGAATCCCTGACCATTTACGCCCGCAAGTGATCCCCAATATATTTTTTAATAAATGCCGAGAAGTCGACTGCGACAAAATGTTTTACACTGACGGATCAAATCTCGATGGGTCCACTGGCTTCGGTATCTTCAATAATACTATCACCGCTTCATTCAAGCTCAATGATCCTGCTTCAGTTTACGTCGCAGAGTTAGCTGCAATTCAATACACCCTTGGGATCATCGACACTCTGTCCATAGATCACTACTTCATCATTTCGGACAGCCTCAGCGCTATCGAGACTCGTCGTGCGATGAAGCCCAAAAAGCAATTCCCATATTTCCTGGGGATGATACGGGAGTCCTTGTGTACGTTATCTGAAAAATCTTATCTGATTACCTTTGTTTGGGTCCCCTCTCATTGCTCTGTCCCGGGCAATGAAAAGGCCGACTCATATATGGTGACATATACGAAAGGCCATCTGCTTCAACGAATTTTTTAGTATTTGTCGTCAGAGGACGCTCAACAGTTGGCAAACCTCGTGAAGTAATGGAGAACTCGGACGATGGCTACATCCGATTATCCCAAAGGTATCAACGAAGCCTTGGTTCAGCAGGATGGTTGTGGGTCGAGATTTCGTACGTGTAATGTCCCGACTTATGGCCAACCACTACACCTTAGATGCGCATTTGCGGCGTATTGGGCTTTCGGAGAGTAGTCTGTGCGCTTGTGACGAGGGCTATCACGACATCGAGCACGTTGTGTGGGTATGCACCATCCAATGTGCCAGTTCGAGATATGCTGGCAAATCGCGACATTCCCTATATGTCCCTTATTTATACTTTCATAAAAACGATAAATATCCCAATTTAGCCCCTCTCTTTTATTTCCTGTTTTTAGAAATTTTCTCTTGCCTTGTGGAACCGACCAGCTCCAGAGTGCCACTATGTAACCGCCGTCGCCCTTACCACTACGCCTGCATAGAAGGAAACTGAAGCGAGAGTGACTCGAGGTCCGATGACTTTTGAGTCCGCGGGTCCGAATTTGTTTAGCTGATCTCCCATTTACGCGAAAGTTGCAAGTTTTACTCTTCTTTCCCTGTCACCATATACACCTTCTCTCACTGTCCTTGATACAACTGCTGCTACACTGATGTGGAAATAAGTCCCCCTCTGAATATCTTGACCAAGCATAAGTCTTTGTTAAAAAAATCAAATTTGTATACTGTATTCCTAGTTTTAAGATAGCTGTAATTTTTACTCTTTATTGAAACTCTTGTCCTCCATCTTGCAAATAGAATTGTATCCCTAGTCTGTGAAATTTCTCATAAATATTTGTTCCCCCTTTTGTGTACTAAACTATATTGTTAGTTTTAAGATAACTGTAAAATATTTTGTAGAATACTATTACTCCCCCTTTTGTATATCAAACTTAATCCCTTGTTTTAATTTTTTTCATGAAAAAAATCTTTTGGCCCTCTCTTGTACATAGAATCTTATTTCTAGTCTTAAGATAGCTCTAAACTTTTTTTTCTTTTGTAAAAAAATATTTCAACATTGTAACCTCCTAGTTTTAAGATATCCAAAAAATAAAAGCAAAAGAATTTGGCCCCGCCAAGCTAACGCATTTGTGCTTATCAAATAAACGCAATGAATAAAAAAAATCGATAAACAATCCAAGTCGTCCGTCATACCCTTCAAATTTTGAAATCAAGAGTAAACAAGGAATTTGTAGTTCCCGACGAACAACTTCTACCAAAGTTTAAGGAACTCTTGTAGAACTGTGACTCCATCGTCATAAAGATACTATGGTTTAAACACCTTGAAAACGGCACCAAATCGTTAAGTGTCCCTCCTACGCACATTTCCCCTACATCTGAAATATACCTGATTGGTACAGTTTTACAAGGTTCGAGTCAAATCAGCGTGTTTTTGAACTTAAAGTTGTTTCAGAATAGGTGTCATCTTTTTAGCATTTTATCTTTTCAGCATTTATATTATTTTAAGAGCAATCATGGACCAACTCTGGGAAGTGTTTCCGAAAGTTTCTGCTGTACAGTCGGGTCTCCTACTACGCGATTAACTGGGGCGTGAAAAAGGAATCCGCGTTGTAGGATTCCCATAGCTTATGGGATTTCGACTAATTGGGGCTGTGGCCGATTATTTCGTCTGTGTCAACATGTAGCGCCATACTTTCTTTGGCAAAGTTGTTATACTCACTTGGGCCTACAATTTAGAGTAATTGGGTATCCAATTAGTTGAGAACTATGCCGCCAGGGGTGCTATGAAGAAAGAGTAAATAAATCGAAATTCTCGTCGTAAATTCGACTATCATCACATGGATTCAATGTCAAATATATCAAGACCCTGATTATTTTGAAAGGTGGTGTCTTCGAAGAATTTATAAAAGAAGTCCAGAGCTTCTGGATGGTAGAAAGTATAACTCGCAATTACCCCACCAGGCGGCGCTAGTGTTAACGCAAATATTCAACACATGTTAAAATAATTCTATATCTCAACATCGTGATTAGATAGAGTAGTACTGACTTTAGCAAAGTTGCTCGAGAGGTCGAAGACTACCCAACGGTAACAGATTAGTTTGGAATACTCTCACTATGCGGCGCTAGTGCGCGTAGATACTTTAAACATATGGTAAATTATGATATATCTCAAAAGTCTAATAACTTGGAAAAGTGGGATTTTCGGCAAAGTTCTCGAGGAGGTCAAAGGCTACTAGATTATGGATAGATTATATGGAACCGACAGGCGGCGCTAGTGAACATTTTCTTTCAAAGCATGTATCTCGAGATCATGATCTTTTGGAAGGGTGGTGTCTTTGGCAATATTCATAGGCAGGTCGAACTATGTCCTACGGCGAACAAATTAGTTCAGAACTCACCCACTAGATGGCGCTAATAAGAGTGAAACTTTATGGACATATATTAAGAAAACGCTGTTTTTGGTAAAGTTCTCCAGGGCGACAAGTGCTGTTTGACAATGTATAGAAAAATTTCGATTTTACTCGCTAGGTGACACTAGTGAGTACGCATTTTACCTTTCAATTTCTGCATCTCAATATAAAGGCAGTTTAGAAGGGTGGTGTCTTCAACAAAATTGCTTCAGTGGTCGACGACCAACAGTAACAGATTAGTTTAGAATACTCTCACTATGCGGCGCTAGTGAGCGTTCATGCTTTCTGCATGTGGTAGATTGTGATATATCTCAAATGTCTAATGATTGCGCTTTCGGCAAAATTCTTGAAGAACTCAAGGACTACTCGATCATGGATACAAGGCCTTAGCCCAAGAGGTCCTTTGTGAAGGTGCCCAAGTCAGGTCGCTAGGGGCGGAAATGACTCTCCAGTGTAAGCATCTGGACGAGTTCACGACCGCAGAAGATGTCGTCGCAGCCGTTAAGGAACAATGCGACGTCACAATCGAGCGGGCCTCTGTGCGATTTAGAGATGGACCCTCTGGCTACTGAAGGCGGATGCCAAAAAGGTAACCGAGAAAGGGAAGCTGAAGATCGGCTGGTCGGTATGCCCTATTAGCATACCCCAGCCGCCTTCAGTGGATAGGTGCTATCGGTGCCTTGAGTCCGGCCACAAAGCCTACGAGTGCAAGAACATAGACAGGAGCAAACTATGTCGTCGCTGCGGCGAGGAGGGACATAAGGAGCGGGGCTGCACTAAGGCGTACAAGTGCCTTATCTGCACCGCTAAGAAGCAAGCCCATAAACATGCTATGGGCGGACCTTCGTGTCCCTTCGGTGAGGCAAATAAGAAGAAGCCGTGAACGTCACACAGCTAAATCTTAACCATTGTGCAGCAGCCCAACAGCTGCTGTGGCAGTCGGTCTCGGAGTCGAGGACAGATGTCGCCCTCTTATCAGACCCGTACCGCATCCCTGCCGGCAACGGCAATTGGGTGTCGGACGGGTCTGGAATGGTGGCAATCTGTACAACGGGACGGTTCCGGGTTCAAGAGGTAACACACTCCTCCGCCGAGGGTGTTGCGATTGCCAAGATCAATGCACAGTGGTTCCATTCCTTAAGAGAGGCGGTCATAAATACATTTAATGCTAATTTTGATACAAAACTGCATTTCTATAGTAAATTTGGGTCGCAGAATTCAAATTTCGCAATAAAAAATCGGTTATATCCACCTAACAGTGTAATACGGCTTTTCTTATTACATTAAGAGTCACATTTACTTTTTTTTTGTTCCAGAATTTTTTTTAGTATCAAATAGTACAAGTTGTGCTGCGCTGGTAAAAAAAGAATGGTTATTCATTGAAAGTTCTCTAAATTGTAGCTTCTGCACAAAACGCAAATATTTCGAATTTTAAATAAATCGTGTATTTTTACATTCCTTACAAAAGAAATGTATAGGATTCGCTCAAACTTTGAAAACTTTTTCCGAGGCCCGGAGGGCCGAGTCTCATATACCAATCGACTCAGCTCGTGTGTATGTGTGTATGTATGTATGTACAAAATGTCATGTAATTATCTCAGCAATGGCTGAACCGATTTTAATGAAATTAGTTTCAAATGAAAGGCTTAACGTTGCCATTTGACACTATTATTTTTGATTTTCGATATGTTGTTTACTTTCTGAGATATGGGCGATTTTATCAAAACACGGCAGGTTTTTTGCAAATAACTTTCGAACAATACAATATTGTCCCACAATAGATGAATAGAAAGCTTGTAAAAATACCTTTCTAACAAGCTATAGATTTTCTAAATCCGTGCACGAGCGGCGGAGATATTAAACATTTTGTATTTTTAGTCCTCGCTTATTAATTTCCACTAATTAAAAATGAGATTGTTTCATACAGAGTATTGCTTTACTGGTATTTTAGGGGCAAAACTAAACCGATTTTGATTATCGGGGTATGAAAACACATCTACGTGATTCAAGGAATTCGATGTTGAGAATATTTTGTGAATTACCTTTATAATAAATGAACTATTTCTCGAAAATCAATATATAAGTTCACTTCAAAGACAAAATAATGTGTTGATAAAGAAACAGTGAGTTCTAGTATTTATTCCTTGGATTAGGCATTGCGTTCAATCATGAGGTAAATGTTGTATGGTATATCAATACACAGATCAACAAGTAATTCACCTAGTAGTTAGATACAAGATTTCTAATATAATTATAGTTGTCGCGTCAACGAAAGCGAGTATATGTTTGAAGCCCAAAAATCTAGCGAAAATTTAGCTCTTTTGCAAGATTTAGGTTATACTGGTTATGGCGCAAAAATTACTACTTATATTATTTAAGATAAGAATGTAAGAATCAATATATCATAATAATATACCTATAAAAATGATGTCACTGCATTAACCATCATTTGCCATTCTGCAACCCGAGACAGTTGGAGCCGGAGCCTAAATCAATATTTAGCGGATGGCTTCAGCGCCACTCCCGAAGGAGACCATTCGCCTTGTTCGGTTTGCCCAGCTATTGAGACCCCTCCTACGGGCGGGTACTATTTGTTTCTGAGTACTGGCTCCAGAATGGTCCAACTGGACTCAGGTACCTTGATTACCAGTCTGAAAACATTCGCTAGAACTCAACAACAGTATACAAAGAAGGCCTCAGACCGGTATAATTAATTAGCTCTAACGCTTTTTATCATCACGGGCAAAGATCTACTCAAACACAAGGTCCCCAATCGTGGCCGATTTAGGAAAGGTTGAGTCGAAGGAAAAAGGAGTCAACTCTGCTCGCTAAAAACGGAAACGACCGAAAATCGTGAAACTGCCTACACCAGAAAATACCAAAAAATAGTTTACTGCAAAAAAACTGTTTAATCACTTCAACTCATAATTCGCTTATAAAAAAAATATTTATTTCACATTTCGGGTCTCGAACCCAGGCCTTTCAACTTGCTAGCTAATTTCCTCGCAGCGCGCTAACCAACATGGTCACTGCCTATCCTGTCTCTCTCTTTTTCCAAAGCATATCAAAAATCTAACTACCTAACGTGGTGTTCATCCGAAAATGAGTGGCTCAACTTACGGTGCGTGCATATACAGTCGGCGTGTTGGCGTGTAATACAGCGATTTCATCGCTGACCTAGGATTTTCACGGGGTGGGAAAAATGAAACCGCCGAACAAAAAACTTGATAATCGGGTTTCGAACCCGGGCTTTTTGAGCTTGTCACGAAAACGCTGTCACTTCGCTCACTGAACCGGCATTTGCGGGTTTAAACAAAATTGATCATGCGCATGTCAAAAAAAGGAAATGAGTACTCACACTACCATGGTTTTACGTGGGTCGCTCGAAGATCATGATGAAGGTCACTGCATTACATGTTTCCCACGTGGGTTGATCGATAGTCGGTGCCCAGCAACTGGACGTATGCTGGCAACGACGCTGCTCCCTAGCTAGCGCGAATTTGACGGTCGTCGCTCTTCCGGATGGTTCACCGGGAATTTTGTAGCTAGATGGCGGGGTCAGAAGCGGTTGATGACGGATGATGATCGGTGTGACGGGATGCTGCAGCTTCGAACCTGCACGAAAAACACGCATCCAACGACAAGTTGGAATTAGGGCACGCACTGCACTGGCCACCATTTGCACCTTACCTTAATTCGGGAATACCGACTCTAAACTGTTGCTTCGATTTGCGGGAAGCCACTTAACTTGTACGAGTTAGAACTGGGAAGGGAAAACTAATTACTGGCAAAACTGATATAGAGAATCTCACGATTTTTATCTTTACCTATAAAACCACACCGAGGCGCGAGAAAAAAACTAAACCACTCCTGCCTCTTCCACGATCCAGAACAAAGTGAAAAATCAGATCTTTGGAGTCCTCAGTTTAAAGCATGAGTCATATCTTCGTGACCGGAACTACGCAATCGTTCACGAAATTACGCAAGTTTCCCCGAAGCCTTTTTTGTATACGGCTTCAATTTCTTTTGAATATCCCCAGACCTCGATCCTCTACCACCAAATCCCGGGTGCTGCCGACTGGCTTTCAAAACCCAGAGACAAATAGTTTCCCCTCCACTATAGCTTATTCTGCGGTTAAAGGTCGCAGAAAGGGTTATCTCAAAAGCGGGGCGACGCCTGCGTCGCGACCACCCGCCAAAAGTAACTCGGCTCCAACCACGGCTGGATCCGGTGGGTGCTCAACCACTCATCTGACAGTTCATTCGAAGGAACTCCAACCAACCACTCACTCTCATTCACATTTCGGGAGAAATTACAGAAGCTTTTACCCATGCTGAGCGGACCAGTTATTCGAGGGGCCGCTCGATTTTATTTACATTCATATCGTAGTACTACATCATTCCCCACTTTGTTTTCGAAAATTTGATTGGTTGAAAACCAATCAAATTTTCGAAGGATATTTGTATTTTTAATTGAGAAAATCTTGACTGCTGGGGTCATATGTGATCATCGTCAAAAAAATTGACTCATCATCTATTTGCAGACATTATCTGTTACTGACCATCATCGTTTTTCAACTCCGGTCTCCAGCAGCAATCAACTAAATTTAACCAAAAAAAAAAACAATATCCATGCTAATACTGAACAACTGAAAAACTTTGCATGATCTTTCTGATAAACTTTGGCTAATGGTAATTGGCAATCACATTCACTCATAATATTCCACTATAATTGGAATATTCCAATGTATAGTTAAACTAAAAATTAAGACACGAATTTCTTTACCTCAATATAAAAACTAAGAAGTGAAATACGCTCTTCGTAAAACCTTCACCTTTGTGAAAAAATACTAGTATGTTTTGCTGATATCCAAACCTCGGAATAACATCCAAGCAAAACGGATTCAACATCACATCCTTTAAATGGGGGTCTGTTTCCGGTTATTGTGAACTACTCTGGAGTTCTCCAGAAAAAAATGTTCACGATAATCCAAAAACGCAAATCGAACGAAGCGAGAATTTCTGACCGTCAAAATTGTTGACCACGAAAAACTCACAACATAAATTGTCAAGAAAAAATACCATGCAGTCACCCCTCGATCACACATGTTGAACTCTCATTCATCCCTCTCACGCGTCACTCATTCTCTTGCCAATACCAATGAACCTGTTGTACCAAATGTCAACAAACCGTAACTCTAACTCGTCGCGTTCGGTAGTGAAAAGTGTTCGCGAAACTTTATTGCAGTTTTTCCGGTGAAAGGGTGGTGCTACACCAAAAATCCGTCGGAAACTGGACCTGCTACCATCAGGAGAGTACTTTACGCATAGTGTCGTATCGATGTAAGTTTTGAAAAGAACCGTTTTTCTTATTTCTCTTCGCAGGTGTAGCTGCTTTCAGATGTCGAACCTCAACCTACATCAAGAGCTTGCTGGAGAAGGAAGGATGAGGAAGAAGGAGAACAAATTGGATGGAATGGATGAAGGAAAATGCTGAACTGAGCAAAAGTATTGATCGAAGCGGACGATTTTTTACTAATAGACTGTTAGAAAGGCCTAATGAAAATGATATCGAACTGGAAAATAAATGGGAAAAGGTAAGAAAATCGTTCAAATTATCAAGTGATACTGAATTCGGTTAAAATTACTAATTCAATTTATAATATTTTAGGAATTGAAGAAAATAATATGGAAGAAGTTAAAAATAAGGAAATAATATACAATATAGGAACAAAATTATAGAAGATTTCGAAAAAAATTACGTTGAGTAATAAGGAAAAAATAAGAAAACCGTAAGTTTCTGAAATTATCAATTAATATTAATTTAAGAACTAACACTAGAGAATAAGAGATAGGACAAATCGTAGGAATTGCATACTAATCTAACTAACACTACTATTTACAATAATATTTACAACACGATTCTTGTCGTGCTTGGCCAAACGTGGAAGAATCCACTTTGTAGTCACTTCCATACCATTTACATAGCTGTTTTGGTGGAGTTGCGTCCACTACACAAAGGCTATGTTGGCGGCTATCGTTTCTTCATTTGTATTCTCTTAAAGCCCACTGAGAGTTGCATCAGAGGCTTGCTCCTCTTTTCTTCGCTTGATCACGGCCGTTTGTCGAAATCATCGCAAGGGCTCGCTTTATGATTCTTAGCATATAGCATATTACTTTGTACAGGTCATTGCTCCTGCTCATTCTAAGGCGTCGTGAACCGCAATACTGGTTTAACGAGTCAGCACAAACTTCTAGAGATTTCTCAGCGCAGTTATCTTTCGGAGAAACAAACAAAGCTGCTAATAGCTGCCAGTAAAAAAATTTCCCCATAGGTGTTTCTTCTCATCGTAATCTGTGGTTACTCCGAAGAGCTACATAGCTTGACTTTTTTCCACTTATCTGCTTAGATGAGAAGAAGTTTTGACTATTTTTGACATCGGACTTGAACAACGTCCTTAGAAGTCTCTGTTTACCAGCAAGATCAAGTTCAAGAATAGTTGCCTCCAACTGACCTCTGATCATAAGTTCATAATCAACTTCTTCCGAGTTCAAATGTTCAGAATATGGAAATCTATCCATTTTATACGTGGATATGAAGTAGTATTTATTTATATAATTTGTAAAAGGTATAATGAAATGTAATGAGTATATAGTAATGAATTGATAAAATAAATATAAAAATGTGGTAAAGAAGAGCAATAAACTTATTCTACAAAATATGTATGTATTTACAACTTAAACTAAACCATTGAGAAAATCCAACTAATCTAAGGGAAAAATGCCGAAGAAATTTGTACTTTCCAACAAAAAAACGTGCCAAATCCTGTTGGGCGCCAATTGCAAACCGAGACAGTTGGAGCCGGAACCTAAATCAATATTTAGCGGATGGCTTCAGCGCCACTCCCGAAGGAGACCATTCGCCTTGTTCGGTTTGCCCAGCTATTGAGACCCCTCCTACGGGCGGGTACTATTTGTTTTTGAATACTGGCTCCAGAATGGTCCAACTGGACTCAGGTACCTTGATTACCAGTCTGAAAACATTCGCTAGAACTCAACAACAGTATACAAAGAAGGCCTCAGACTGGTATAATTAATTAGCTCTAACGCTTTTTATCATTACGGGCAAAGATCTCCTCAAACACAAGGTCCCCAATCGTGGCCGATTTAGGAAAGGTTGAGTCGAAGGAAAAAGGAGTCAACTCTGCTCGCTAAAAACGGAAACGACCGAAAATCGTGAAACTGCCTACACCAGAAAATACCAAAAAATAGTTTACTGCAAAAAAACTGTTTAATCACTTCAACTCATAATTCGCTTATAAAAAAAATATTTATTTCACATTTCGGGTCTCGAACCCAGGCCTTTCAACTTGCTAGCTAATTTCCTCGCAGCGCGCTAACCAACATGGTCACTGCCTATCCTGTCTCTCTCCCTTTCCAAAGCATATCAAAAATCTAACTACCTAACGTGGTGTTCATCCGAAAATGAGTGGCTCAATTTACGGTGCGTGCATATACAGTCGGCGTGTTGTCGTGTAATACAGCGATTTCATCGCTGACCTAGGATTTTCACGGGGTGGGAAAAATGAAACCGCCGAACAAAAAACTTGATAATCGGGTTTCGAACCCGGGCTTTTTGAGCTTGTCACGAAAACGCTGTCACTTAGCTCACTGAACCGGCATTTGCGAGTTTAAACAAAATTTGTCATGCGCATGTCAAAAAATAGGAAATGAGTACTCACACTACCATGGTTTTACGTGGGTCGCTCGAAGATCCTGATGGAGGTCACTGCATTACATGTTTCCCACGTGGGTTGATCGATAGTCGGTGCCCAGCAACTGGACGTATGCTGGCAACGACGCTGCTCCCTAGCTAGCGCGAATATGACGGTCGTCGCTCTTCCGGATGGTTCACCGGTAACTTTGTAGCTAGATGGCGGGGTCAGAAGCGGTTGATGACGGATGATGATCGGTGTGACGGGATGCTGCAGCTTCGAACCTGCACGAAAAACACGCATCCAACGACAAGTTGGAATTAGGGCACGCACTGCACTGGCCACCATTTGCACCTTACCTTAATTCGGGAATACCGACTCTAAACTTTTGCTTCGATTTGCGGGAAGCCACTTAACTTGTACGAGTTAGAACTGGGAAGGAAAAATTAATTACTGGCAAAACTGATATAGAGAATCTCACGATTTTTATCTTTACCTATAAAACCACACCGAGGCGCGAGAAAAAAACTAAACCACTCCTGCCTCTTCCACGATCCAGAACAAAGTGAAAAATCAGATCTTTGGAGTCCTCAGTTTAAAGCATGAGTCATATCTTCGTGACCGGAACTACGCAATCGTTCACGAAATTACGCAAGTTTCCCCGAAGCCTTTTTTGTATACGGCTTCAATTTCTTTTGAATATTCCCAGACCTCGATCCTCTACCACCAAATCCCGGGTGCTGCCGACTGGCTTTCAAAACCCAGAGACAAATAGTTTCCCCTCCACTATAGCTTATTCTGCGGTTAAAGGTCGCAGAAAGGGTTATCTCAAAAGCGGGGCGACGCCTGCGTCGCGACCACCCGCCAAAAGTAACTCGGCTCCAACCACGGCTGGATCCGGTGGGTGCTCAACCACTCATCTGACAGTTCATTCGAAGGAACTCCAACCAACCACTCACTCTCATTCACATTTCGGGAGAAATTACAGAAGCTTTAACCCATGCTGAGCGGACCAGTTATTCGAGGGGCCGCTCGATTTTATTTACATTCATATCGTAGTACTACAATTCCTCACAGCCCCCCCCCCCCCCCCAATCTCTCTCTCTCTCTCTCTCTCTCTCTCTCTCTCTCTCTCTTTCTCTCTCTGTCTCACTTCCATTGCATCTATCTAGCTATTTCTGTATCCATTTCTAAGTTGTGTGATAAGATCTTCTGCCAATCTGAAATGTTTATTAATTGTAATTGAGAAGGTTTTAGAAAATATAACTATTTTTGTCTGCTGCAACATCAACTCAACTTTAATTCAATTGTGTTCAAAGCCTGTATCTACACTATAATTAAGGAAATTCATGGCTATATAAGAAAAATATTTGGCTTAACTGGGTAATATGAAAGTTTGACGATGAAAATTTTCAAAAGAGTCATTCCACGAGCGATATTTAAACTATTCGTATCTCTATTGAATTTTAAATGAAATATTTGCTCAAAGACTGAAAGCTGAAGCCAGCAGGATTGAAATTGCCATCAACGTTTCGAAGACAAAATACATGAGAGGAAGAGGTTCTAGAGACGACAATGTGAACCTCTCACCCGAGTTCGAATTGACGGTGACGAAATCGAGATGGTCGACGAATTCATGTATTTGGGCTCACTGGTAACCGACGACAATGATAACAGCAGAGAAATTCAGAGACGGATCTTAGCGGGAAATCGTTCCTACTTTGGACTCCGGAGGACGCTCCGGTCGAACAAAATTCACCGCCGCACGAAGTTGATTATCTTCAAGACGCTGATTAGATCGGTGGTCCTCTACGGCCACGAGACCTGGACTATGCTCGTGGAGGACCAACGCCTTGGAGTTTTCGAACGAAAGGTGTTGCGTACCATCTATGGTGGCGTTCAGATGGAAGACGGAATGTTGCGCAGGCGAATGAACCATGAGTTGTATCAGCTGCACATTCGTTGTATTGGTACGAACTTTCATGAAAAATAACGGATCAAAGACCAAAAATATCCACAACTTAGATCCAAGAAAAGAAGTCTCCCAAAGTACCCACTCTCGATGGGGGATGCAACTACAATGTGTCTTCTAACTTATCGTCGTCCATATTTGGATATACTGAGTAGTTTGAACTATTTCTTTTTCACGGTATTGGTCTGTATAGGACTTATTTATCCATATTTCCTGCACGAGAATTCCGAACGAAACAATATGAAAGCTATAAGGATGAATGGAAAGAGACTGCATTACAATCAACTGAATGCACGGCTTTTATGCTATCGACATGGCCTAGACATTTTACACTATTTACTTCAATGCAAATAAAAACTTTGAAATATCTACCTATCTCATTCACGAATCGCATTCTCCCTGTCGTTCTCTGTTCAAGGGGCTTGGAAGCACATGTGACCTTGTCTCATTTTACTATATTCAATAGCGCGTTAAAATACTGGACCAGTCAATTCTATTCTGTACATAAATCTTTTATTCGGGAATATGTGGCCAAAAAGTAAACTTCGAATTCGTCAAGTAAAGAAGCATGAAAACAAAAAGAATGAAACCAAAAAAAGATGGAAACCCTAGAAAGTCCATAGCCTATTCTCAGAAGATGAGATTTTCAAAAACATTTCAAAACATTCTGATGCAATGGTTCTCAAATTCGTACAATCCGGTTTATTCATTTTCTTTATTCAAAAATGTTTTTGGATTCAAATATATGACCATTTCATTTTAATTAATTATTTCATTCCGCATCTTTTTATTCGTTTTGTTCATCTACGTTCATTTTACTTATTTTATTCGTTTCATTCTTTGGATTCACTCTGATCAGTTTATTCTTTTGTGCATTTTACTCATATCAGTCATTGTTTTCATTGTATGCATTTTATTCATTTTTTCCAGTTTATTCATTTTGTTCAGTTTCTTCATTTTAATAACCTGACCACTTTTTCAGTTTTAATCAATCCATCCAAATAATTTATTTGATTCAATTTATTTCTTTATATTAATTTATAACCTTTTACCATTGTTCAATTTTTCATTTTAATCAATGCATTTAATTCTGCTCATTTTCTTCTTTTTATTCATATTATCACCTCAGCTCATTTTGTTTATTTGATTCGTTTGTTTTATTTATGCATTTCATTTATTTTTTACTTTATTCATTTGGTTCATCCATTCTTTTTATACATTTGATCTATTTCATTAATTTGATTCATTGTATTCACTGGATGAATTAAATCAATTTGATTCATTTAATTCATTTGATTCATTTAATTAATATGATTAATTTGATTCATGTGATCCATGTTTACGTTTATTACCTTCACCAACAGGCCCCTTTGGCCCCAATGGTGGTTGCATAAACTAATTACATTTTAAAATTCATTTGATTCATATGATTCATTTGATTCATTTGATTCATTTGATTCATTTGATTCATTTGATTCATTTGATTCATTTGATTCATTTGATTCATTTGATTCATTTGATTTATTTGATTTATTTGATTTATTTGATTTATTTGATTCATTTGATTCATTTGATTCTTATGATTCATATGATTCATTTGATTCGTTTGATTCATTTGATTCATTTGATTCATTTGAATCATTTGATTCATTTGATTCATTTGATTCATTCATTTGTGTATATCAAAATTTTGATTTCCATTAATTTTTCTACTCATTTTATGAATTTAAAAACCTATTGTTTCATTTTTTGCTTTACTTTTTTATTTTGGTCGTTTTGTTGATTTCGATAATTTATTCAGTTTATTCGAGATTTTATTCGTGCAAGACTAGAAATTAATTCTGCAAACTAATCCAATAGTGAAATGTGTAAGAAATGTCTCATCTCACTGCTAGGTGGATTAAATCGGTTTTTTTCCTTTAAAATGATGGTTTTCGTGAACAACCAATGTGTTTTCCTACAATAAAAATTATCCCATAATAAAAAAAACTCCGAGTACCAGCTATTTTAAAATGGAGAAATACTACTTGGACTTGAGAACGTAGTTGTACTACGACGTGGAGTGAGACATTTGCCTCGTACATCAAATATTCCGTAGTGACATGTGTTTCAAAGAGAAGCGTCAAATAAATCGATATAACTCAAGTTCTAATGATTCCATCGATAAGAAATTTTGGGAAAATAACAAAGAAGCTATATAGTTTCGAGATCAGTAGTAATTATTATCGTAAATAATTTGACAATCTGATATAAAGTTTTTCGTCTTGCATTATCCCGTTAAACATGTACAACATCTTAGATTTTCTAGGCATCCTGGGCGCAGAGATGCGCTGCTGAAACCTAGTTTAAGTGGAAGTGGAACAGCTGACGACCATTTTGAAAAGAAGTTCGGGAAGGATATCGAGGGACAAAGTTAGTTAAAGTCATATTGAAATTTTTTAGGTTAATTTTTCTATTACATATACAAATAAACTCATATTTCTGCTCTCCTTACACTCCAAAAACTGAAAATTATCATTTACTACAAAGCTAATAGTAGTGTTATCTGAAAAAAAAATGAATATTAAAAATTACAGATCGACAAAAACATTTTTCTGGCGAGCTATCGATTATCGATATTATTTACATTATCGGTAAATAACGAGCCACCCTATGCATTTTTCTATATACTAAGAAAACCAGTTCAGTATTGACAAAATTAATTATGAAACTATAAAATATACATACAGAACGATGTAATCGCAAGATAAAAACACGCCATCGCCGAAATATTTTTTTTGCATTATTGGTCTATGGGGCGACCACTGTGCAATGGTGTGTTCTATTGCAGCTGCTACGCTCCACCAAGGTGGCCAATAGAACAGTTCAACCAGATGATCGACAGGCTCTCGTCGGACCTAGTGGGCCGGAAACCGGTAGTCATAGCGGGAGACTTTAACGCTTGGGCAGTGGAGTGGGGCAGCCGCTGTACAAATAGCAGGGGTCAAGCGCTAATGGAGGCGCTTGCGAAATTCGATACTGTGCTAGCTAATAATGGCTCAGCTAGTACATTCCGTAGAAGCGGAGTGGAGGCGTGGATTGACGTAACATTTGCCAGCCCGAGTCTGGCTCCAGGCATGGAATGGAGGGTAGACGAAGACTACACCCATAGCGATCATTTAGCAATCCGCTTTAGGATCAACTATGGTGTGCAGCATCCGAGGGCGGGAGATCCCTGTCAGGTACGCGGGTGGAAGTCCAATCACTTCGACAGCGAAGCTTTCACCGCGACCCTGGGACTGGAGGCCAACACCGACAGTCTAAGCGGGGATGCGCTGGTAGCTGTTCTACTACGCGCGTGCGACGCCACTATGCCGAGAAAAACACTACCAAGAAACGGCAGATGCCCGGTATACTGGTGGAGTGCCGAGATTGCAGCTCTACGGTCAGCCTGCCTCAGAGCTAGACGTAGGATGCAAAGAGCTCGCACCGAGGATGCAAGAGAGAACCGCCGTGACAAACTGTGTGTGAGAGTGCCAACGCGAATCCGTGGGGTGACGCCTACAGGAATGTGATGGCCAAGACCAAAGGGGGCTCCTCACCCCCAGAACGGTCTCCGGACCGGTTGGCAACGATTATCGAAGTACTCTTCCTGTCTCGAGCCACAAGCCCCTGGCCACCTGCACTACGAGACAGTGCGGGCACGGCCGAAATGGTGGCTCCAGTGACGAATGAAGAACTACTCGCAGTGGCTAAATCCCTAGCAATGAACAAAGCTCCAGGGCCGGATGGAGTTCCAAACAACGCTCTCAAGGCAGCGATCATAGCGAACCCGAACATGTTCAGGCTAGCTATGCAGAGACGCCTTGACGAGTGCCGTTTCCCCGATAGATGGAAAAGGCAGAAACTGGTGCTGTTGCCGAAGTCCGGGAAGCCACCAGGCGACCCATCGGCGTACAGACCAATCTGTCTGATAGACACGACTGGCAAACTGCTTGAGAGGATCATCCTCAACAGGCTAACCCCGTACGCGGAAGGTACGGACGGTCTGTCAAGCAACCAGTTTGGCTTTCGGAAGGGTAAGTCCACAGTGGACGCTCTCAACTCAGTGATAAATACTGCCGAGATAGCGATCCAACGGAAAAGGCGAGGTATTCGATATTGCGCGTTAGTGACACTTGACGTGAAGAACGCATTCAACAGCGCAAGCTGGGATGCCATCGCGCTCTCGTTACACCGGCTTAGCCTACCGGTGGGTCTGTACCGGATCCTGGAAAGTTACTTCCAGAACCGCGTACTGCTATACGAGACCGTTGCCGGTCAGAAAAGGGTTCCGATTACCGCCGGAGTCCCGCAAGGCTCGATCCTAGGCCCGGTGCAATGGAATCTCATGTATGACGGGGTTCTGAGACTGAAGTTCCCTCCTGGGGTCAAGATCGTCGGCTTTGCCGACGACGTAACCTTGGAGGTCTACGGGGAGTCAATTCCTGAGGTAGAACTAACCGCAGAACACGCGATCAGCACGGTGGAGGAATGGATGAGCGCGAGAGGCCTGGAGCTCGCTCATCATAAGACGGAGGTAGTTATCTTCAACAACCGCAAGTCGGCACAACATGCAGTTATTCATGTGGGAGAAGTCGCGATCACTTCACAGCGAAGTCTGAAGTCTCTCGGAGTCATTATAGACGACAAGCTGACCTTCGGCAGCCATGTCGACTATACATGCAAGAGAGCGTCGACTGCTGTTGCGGCTCTATCGAGAATGATGTCCAACAGCTCAAAGGTGTGCGCCAGTAGACGTAGGTTACTGGCAGGCGCTGCCGTATCTATCCTCAGGTACGGTGGCTCGTCATGGTCAAGAGCACTGAGAGTAACCAGTTACCTACAGAAACTGGAGAGCACCTACCGCGTGATGTGCCTCAGAGTGCTATCTGCCTACCGCACGGTATCACACGATGCATCCTGCGTGATAGCGAGCATGATGCCAGTCAGCCTGGTCATTCGGGAAGATGAGGAGTGTTTCGAGCTACGTGGAAATAGGGGAGCCCGCGAGCGCACCAGGGTGACCTCGGTCGCCAGATGGCAGCGTGAGTGGGACAACTCCTCGAAAGGTAGGTGGACCCACCGGCTGATACCTAGCATATCGAGCTGGGTGGGAAGACCCCATGGGGAAGTTCACTTCCACCTGACACAATTCCTGTCAGGCCATGGCTATTTCCGATAGTACCTCCACAGGTTCGGGCACGCGGAGGTCCCAGTCTGCCCGGACTGCCCAGGTGTAGACGAAACTGCCGAACACATACTGTTCGTATGTCATCGGTTCGACGTCGAAAGAAGAGCAATGCTTGACGTCTGTGGCGGGGACACAAACCCTGATACCCTTATTCAGCGGATGTGTCAATCGGTGGAGAAGTGGAACGCAGTCTCGGTTGCTACCATCCAGATTGCCAGTAAGCTACAGGGAATCTGACGAACTGAGCAACAGACGACGGGCACGGCTAACTAGTGATTGGTTAGCTGAAGCGAAAAAGGCCAAGCGCAAAAAAGGGAATGAATGGTCTGTTCATGCCGAGGCAGGTTTGGCGCAGCGACTGGCAACCGCGTAAGGGGTAAACCCAGCCACCCCGAAGCAAGACAGAAGAGTGAGTGCATAGACGTATAAGTGGACTGCCTCATGCCAAGACGGGAGGGTCGTAGCGTAGTATGTTGGGACTTAGCTATCGATACCTCATGGCGTGGCAGAGGAGTGAAAGGGTGAGCATCCAAGTCAGTCTCACACGGCATGTTAAGGGTGAGCACAAAAGTCAGCCTCACATGGTATGGTAGAGGCTAGTACAAAAGTCAGCCTAGCAAGGAATGAAAAAGGTGAGCACACAAGTCAGCCTCGCATGGTATGTCAGAAGTGGGGCCTAAGAAAAATGTCCCACATGGGATGCCAGGGGGAGTGACAGAGGTACAATAGAGTGGCACGATCGAGAGTGAATCAGGTGATAGGGTGAGCACCCAAGTCAGCCTCACATGGTATGGGTGGGGCGAGCACAAAAGTAAGCCTAGCAAGGTATGAGTAAGGTGAGCACACAAGTCAGCCTCGCAAGGAACGAAAAAGGTGAGCACAAAAGTCAGCCTCATGTGGGAAGATTAAATTGGAATGGACCCGCAAGGTTACGATAGTGAGCAAGTATATATTATATTCTGTATCTCGAGATCATGGTAATTTGCAATGGTGATGTCTTTGGTAATATTCATCGGCAGTTTGAGTTCTGCCTTACGGTGAACAGATTAGTTTAGAACTCACCTATTAGGCGGCGCTAAGGAGGATAAAACTTTCAGAATATTGTAGATCTTTTTTGAAGTATGGTAATTACTAGGTTACGCGAGTAAGCACGTGTTCTGGGTGACACTAGTATGCACGCATTTTTTTTTCAAATTCATCATTTCAATATTAAGGCAGTTTAGAAAGGGTGTGTCTTCAACAAAATTGTTTGACAGGTCAATGACTATTCAATGGTGACCGATTAGTTTGGATGACTCTCACTATGTGGTGTTAGTCGGCGTGGTTGAAAGGTAAAATGCGTACTCACTAGTGTCACCTAGCGGGTAAAATCGAAATTTTTCTATACATTGTCAAACAGCACTTGTCGCCCTGGAGAACTTTACCAAAAACAGCGTTTTCCTAATGTATGTCCATAAAGTTTCACTCTTATTAGCGCCATCTAGTGGGCGAGTTCTGAACTAATTTGTTCGCCGTAGGACATAGTGCCACCTGCCTATGAGTATTGCCAAAGACACCACCCTTCCAAATGATCATGATCTCAAGATACATGCTTTGAAAGAAAATGTTCACTAGCGCCGCCTGGCGGTTCCATTTAATCTATTCATAATCTAGTAGCCTTTGACCTCCTCGAGAACTTTGCCGAAAACACCATTTTACCAAGTTATTAGACTTTTGAGATATATCATAATTTATCATATGTTGAAAGCTTCTACGCTCACTAGCGCCGCATAGTGAGAGTTTTCCAATCTAATCTGTTACCGTTGGGTAGTCTTCGACCTCTCGAGCAACTTTGCTGAAGTCAGTACTACTCTATCTAATCACGATGTTGAGATATAGAATTATTTTAACATGTGTTGAATGGTGGGGTAATTGCGAGTTATACTTTCTACCATCCAGAAGCTCTGGACTTCTTTTATAAATTCCCCGAAGGCACCACCTTTCAAATTACTCAGGGTCTTGATATATTTTACATTGAATCCATTTGATGATAGCCAAATTTACGACGAGAATTTCGATTTATTTACTCTTTCTTCATAGCACCCCTGGCGGCATAGTTCTTAACTAATTGGATACCCAATTACTATAAGTTGTAGACCCAAGTGAGTACAACAACTTTGCCAAAGAAAGTATAGCGCTACATGTTGACACAGACAAAATAATCGGCCACAGCCCCAATTAGTCGAAATCCCATAAGCTATGGGTATCCTACAACGCGCAGTAGGAATCCGCGCAGTAGGAAAGCCGCGTTGTAGGAATCCCCGTAGTAGGAGACCCGACTGTTTATTTAAATTACACAATGAAGGTATATATAGACAATTAGCGATTAAACGAGTCTGGGAGTCAATCGTGCAACGATAGATTATAAAATAGATTGCGTAATGTCGGGACAGTAAAATGCAAGAGATTAGAACTAAATCATTGTAAATTGCATGTATACTATGTATTTTTGGAGTGAAACTATCCAATCATTTGAATTCAGTTGATTATTTGTTCAACCATTCGATTTTGCCTTTTTGACATTTATTTTGGGACACCCTGTAAAAGGAACGCGGGTCTCGAAGTTCATTTGAAAAAAACCACACATACACATACACACCCATTCCGTATAAGATCAAAACAAATCTATATCAGACAAACATGAGGGATTTTTCCGAGATACCGAAAACCTAAGCGTGTGTGTCAGGATAATCAAGAGCAGTCCATTCAGAATTTAAGCATAATAACCATTGACATGGCATCTCAATGCAACGAACATACCGGTAACCAGTCGTTTTCTGCTCGTGATGCTCTTAACGAAATAAAATCACAAGCCAGCGCTGTTGGTGACGATATTTTAGACGAAGTAAGGGCAATTGCCGCGACAATTAGTACCCTGGAAACCAGTGTTAATAATGCTCGTTTGACACCTGCTGTGTCTTCCCCCAGTCTGATGGACGTTTCAAATAAAACTGCTATCTCAGGTTCGCAGTGGCAAAAGATCGATGGCGCACACTTGGTTCTTAAAGAGTGTGGCGCTCCTACTGGTCAGAATATGACTGACGTAAACAGCGTCGTATTAAACAACAAAAAGAGAAAGGTAAAGCTGCAAAGAGTCAAAAATCGAGTAGAAAACAGGGTACAAGATACAGCAATATCAACAGTAATAACCATAACAACTACAACAATAAGAACAGGAACCGCAATAAGTACAACAATAACAATAATCACAATTACAATCAAAATAGAAACAATAGCAACAAAACAACAGCTATAAGTCCAATAATACCACCAACAACTTCAATAGAAACAGGCACAACATAAACAATAACGACCACAACGGAAACAGAAACAACAACAATAACAGCAGTAACAACAATAGCAACAACAACAACAATCACAGAATAAGCAACTACAACAAAAACAGCAACAACAACTAAAACAGAAATAACAACAACCACAACGAAAACAGAAACAGCAGTTATAGCAACAACAACAACAGAAACAGCAACGGCAATAGAAACAACAATGGTCTTAACAACAATCACCATAACAATCAACATCATTGTTCATCTTGCTCCTGTGAACGTTCGTGTTTTCGCCAATTTTAACGTACTTCTCAGAGGCAGACCAGGACAAACATGACGCAGCTGGTAAGAGTACAATAGTTTTAGATAATATTTTTGCGCATAACGAATCACAACCAACTTCTTCGAAAGCCACTGAAATTTTGGTTTACTGTCAAAATTTTAATAGAATGAGGAGCGCCGTAAAGATGAACGAAATCCATAAGAATATATTAGGCTCCTCATTTTCGATAATTATAGGTACCGAAACAAGTTGGAATGAGGATGTTAAAAGTGAAGAGGTTTTTGGTAGTGACTATAATGTTTTTAGAGATGATCGTGATTTACGACTAACCCAAAGAATGTCAGGCGGAGGAGTTCGCATCGCAGTTTCATCTATATTTAATTCCGATCTTATTGTTTCACCAAAATTCAAAGAATTTGAACATGTATGGGTTAAAGCACATATCGTTGATGAAATCCACATTTTTGTCTCAGAGTACTTTCCACCGGATCTAGCTTGCAAATCAACATATGAGATTTTCTTTCAAGCAGCTGAAGAAATAATCTCTAATTTTCCTCTTGAATTTAAAGTTCATATTTATGGTGATTTTAATCAGCGCAACTTAGATTTTATTCCTGACTCTGAAAATGAGAGCAATCTACTTCCTGTCGTTGGTGAAAACGAAACATTACAATATATGTTTGAGAAAATTGCATTGCTAGGACTCAATAAAAAAAAACATATAAAAAATCAACACAATTGTTATATAGATCTGCTATTAACAAACATTAATGAAGATTTCTGTGTTGATGATTCTCATTCTCCCTTATGGAAAAATGAAACGTTTCACACAGCAATAGTATTCTCTATTTTTGTGCACAAGAATCATAATTCCATTGATTGTGACTTCGAGGACGTCTTCGCTTATATAAAAGCAAATTATGAAAATATTAAATATAAATTAAGCAGTGCTAATTGGCAGTCCCTTTTAAAGAATCAAGAGAACATTGAACGTGAAGTGGAGATCTTTTATAATATTTTATGGCAAATAATACAGGAGGAAGTTCCACTCACGAAAAAACGACGAAATCATGGATCCAAAAATCCAGTTTGGTTCAACAAGGAAATTATTAATTTGAAAAGTCATGCCCAAAAAACTATTTTAGTTACATAAAAACTAAGTTCAATTTATGCAACTTCCCATCAAAAATGTCTTTAGATGGGAAAGAGGGTGCAACTTCAAAAGATATTTCTAATCTCTTCGCAACATTTTTCAAGAAACTTATTCTAACTATTCAGACAATGATCGTGACTTTGAATATTTTTCTTATTTTCCTGATCATTCAAGGGATGATGGTGTCAGTTACATTAATGTTCAAGATATCGTGTCTGGTCTCAATGATCTAGATGCCACTAAAGGCTCGGGACCTGATGGAATTCCTCCTGCTTTCATAAAGAATTTAGTAACTGAGCTCACTTCACCTTTATGCTGGCTGCTCAATAAGTCACTAGATTCTGGTATTTTCCAAAAAGATTGGAAAAAATCTTTTTTAATACCTATTTATAATTCGGGTAAAAAATCTGATATTCGCAATTATCGTGGAATTGCCATTCTGTCTTGCTTTCCCAAACTTTTCGAATCCATCATAAATAAAAACATTTTCAACCAAGTCAAACATAAAATAACAAATGCACAACATAGGTTTTTTAAAGGCCGTTCAACTAGTACAAACCTTTTAGAATTTGTTGATTACTCGTTAAATGTTATGGATAAAGGAAATCATATAACGTATGCGGAATGAAATTTGGACAACGCTTCCAGCATTAAAACAAAAATGCCACCGGTTGCAAGGCAGCATACTAAATGTTATACTATAGGCACACTTATTTTAAACATCCAGTGTTAATTTCGACCCACTAGGAGATACCATGTGAACGAAATGGCAGCGAACGTCCAATCTGGCACCTAGTAATTATGCCAAAAAAAAGTTTTGGCGCATTGGAAGATTACTTTTTGTACCAAAGGCTGATAAACTTCCAAATTTACCAAAATTTCGCCCAAATAAGGATTTCTGGAATAGTTTGAAGAAGAGAGTATATGCCAATAATTTTCGACCTAAAACAAACAAACGTGATAATCAAAATTAAGAAAGAAATTAAGAATATGCCAACATCAATTTTTTTGACTCCTTTGAAAAAAGTTCCTGTAAACTATCATAAAGCTTCTCGAATGGGTTCAATTTTTTTCTACATTAAGTTAATAAGCTGACAAATGTTTTCATACAGAGAGAACATTTAATAAATGGTTTTCTACAAAAAAAATTGCCTTTTGATTTTTGTCCAAATTTTATTCCGCATACGTTAGAAGCTCTTTACACTGACTTCAGCAAAGCTTTCGATAAACTGGACATTCCCATGTTAACTTTCAAACTTAAAAAATTGGGAATCGAGATGAGACTCCTCAATTGGATTAAGTCATATTTAACAGATCGCCAGCAAATAGTAAAATTCTATGATATGAAATCTGATATAATTAAAGTTACTTCGGGGGTTCCTCAAGATTCACACTTAGGACCTCTTCTTTTCATTTTATATGTCAACGACATATCTCTTATTTAAAAAAAACAATAAAATTGTCATATATGCGGATTATATGAAGTTATTTTTGGAAATTAGAAATAATAATGACTATAATATTTTTCACAATGAAACACGGATTTTTTATACATGGTGTTGTAAATGTTTACTTGAATTAAATGTTAAAAAATGTAATCTCATGACTTTTAGGAGAAAACAAATCACGGCCTCCGTGTCAATTACATTAGGCAATCACACCGTTCAGAATGGCGGTAAAATAAGAGATTTAGGAGTTATCTTAGACAAAAAATAAAAATTTGTGGAACATTACAACACAATTGTTCATAGAGCTAGTAATATGCTTAATTTTATAAAACGCTTCGGATATCACTTTCAAGATCCGTACACAATTAAAACTCTTTACGTAGCATATGTTCGGTCTATTTTAGAATATTGTAGTATTGTTTGGTCACCATTCATAAAAAACACGAAGTGAGAATTGAGTCAATCTAAAAGCAGTTTCTATTATATGCACTAGGCAAGTTAAGATGGACAGCATTCCCTCTTCCATCTTATGAAGCACGTTGTATATTGATAGATATTCAAACATTGAAAGAACGTCGGGACTATGCTATGATCTCGTTTCTAAACGATATCGTCATGCAGCGTATTGACTCATCTTACATATTGTCAAAATTAAATTTATATGCTCCTACTCGTCAATTACGCAATAGAAATTTGTTCGCGATAGGTCATCACCGTACAGATTATGCTGAATTCGGACCACTAAACCAGATGATGGCTGTGTATAACGATAATAATATAATTGTGAAAGTATTGATCTAACCATGCCACTAACAAGTTTAAAACAGTTTTTCAACTATTTGCGGCATCATAATACATAGGAATAATATACAGTATAGTATATAAGCAATTAATATTTGTGTAATGTAGTCTACAATTGATTGACGAATAAATAAATAAATCAGTAGCGCGCCGGTTTTATCTTCGCATGATATGCGTCTTTCAGCATCCGCACACACACAAAACCTGTTTTAATCCACCTAGAGGTGCAATTGTGCCTTTCTCATTTCTCCAAACTATGATTTAAGGTGAAATTCAGGTCGAAAAAGCGCGCGCAAAAAATGAACCGAGTTGGGGTGACGAACCTCCGCACAAAGCGCAAAATGAAAAACCGACACATATATCCTACATGATCATTACACAAATGGTACACAGTGGGTCTAGCGCTCGTTTTTGATGATCATAATGTAAAGCTATGTTTCTATTGATGATGGATTTTATTCTTTCTTTCATAAAAACGAAGGTTAGCAAATTAGTTAGCATAAGTAAACCAATATGATAGTATGATAAAGTCTTGTATCATATCAATTATTGCATCATATCAATTATTACGACTGGCTATAAATAAATTTGAATCATTTTCTTTACCCTGTGGTGCAAACGGTAAGGCACCCTTCGTACCTGGGATAGGACGGATCATTAGTGTCAAGACTCCTAACGACTGTATTCGAAAACATGTAGTAGAATGATTAGTATTTTGGAAGAAACTATTGCTTTTTATGTTATCGCAAAAATGTGCGCGAAAGAAATTTTAACTAAAACCGCGACCAGAATGAAATCTAGTGCGAATGCTAGAGAGAAACCGGCTATATTTATGTTGATCGGTGAAAAGTTGTCGGCAGCACAAATCCGGAGGTTGGTTGTGGCAGAAAATAGGGTTCGTCGCGGTGCGGATGTGGGCGGTAAATGGATAGTCCGCACCGCAACCGCAAAAAAAAATAATAAAACCGCACCGCTTACCGCAACCGCATTGCATTTACCGCACCGCACCGCGCGGTAATGCGGTAAATGCGGTAAAAAATCATGTATTTTAAAAATTGTGCTGAAAAATTAGTCATTTGTTTTTTATAGCCATATATAGTAAAATGTTATTCTTATTTACACGAAAATTATCTTTGACGGACTCCTCAGAATGTAACATTTATGAAAATATTCAACTTTGCAAGTTTAATTAAGATGGGTAAGGGGTTTGGCGCGAAAAAAACGCTTTTTCACGATTTTTTTTAAAACCTTGCGTGAAGCGAACTGATCAAAACTTTTGTACATTATAGTGTATCATTTCAATAACATGCTGTAATTTTTCCATGCAAAAATATCCACAAACGACTTGGTAACGAAGCTTTTTGCAGAGCAGAACTTCTCTGGAAAAATATGATTTGCTGTGTTACCTGCCATTCAAAAACTACTTAACCAATTTCTTTCAAACTTTGTATACAGATTCTATGTAAAAATACCTAACCCCTACGTTGAAGTTTCGAGATAAATTTTCAATTAAGGCAAAAACTATCCAAACTATGCAAAATTTGGCATCTGGGCTAACTTTGACACTTGTCACAATATGAAGGAAGACCTTAAGGGAGACTTTAAGAAACAGAAAAAAAACGCAATGCCCTACACTAACTTCGAAAGTTTTACTTTCAAAAAGTTACAAAATTCTCCTAACTGAAAAATATTATTTGTTAATTTGATAGAAAATTCCCAGTTAGACGAACAATAGACGCACGCGAAAAGAAATTCTTCCAAATTCGTTTGGTTTGATTGATTAATTACATTCTTTGGATTGTTTTTAAGTGGTATCGTTAGTTCATCTCTAAGTTCTCCAAATTAATCAAAATTCACAGTTGAGAATGTCATCGAAAACGATTCATAATTCCTCGATTGCCAAGACGAATCAGGAGAAATGAAACATTTTGTAATTGGATTTGACAGTAAAATTCAATTGTTTTTCAATGATTCAAATTAATTTTTTTCCTTTGAAGTATAAAATGAATAGTTTTTAAAATATGTCATAAAAATAATGGTGGTAAATTATATTGGACACAGCTTATAGATTTTATTTCTTAGTAACAGTATGTTTTATCATATTTGAATGACCAAAATGTAAAAAATCAAGTAGCGATAGGTCGAATACAGATTATATTCGGATTTCTTTTCAAATCATTGTCAAGTCTATGGAAATTAGAGCAATTACATGTTTATCATGTTTCTCTATTGTAGGGTAATAAATAAAACTCGAACGTTCTGACAGAGAGATGTTCCTAATAATGACATTGCTAAGCATTCGTTCAGAAAATAAATCTAGTTGCGTCCTTCTCAAATGGTAAAAGTCATAGTTTTAATTCACTTTTTAATGCAGACTGCAGACTTTATCAATTATTTTTTGAAGTGCGGTTGCGGTAATATCGCGCGGTAAAAGCTCATTTCCCGCACCGCATCCGCGGGAAAAAGTGCCTCACCGCACCGCAGTTTTTGCGGTGCGGGTGCGGTAAATACCGCGCGGTTGCGGTAATTACCGCAACCTCGACGAACCCTAGCAGAAAATGTGATTAAGTTGTTTCGATAATGGTTAAAAAGGAACAGGACGATTTCTAATATCGTTCAAACTTATTGATTTGATGTGTATAAAAATGAATATTTTAGGTTATTTCATTCAGATAACAATTAAACTTTATGGAGGATAGACTGATGCCACGTTTGCTTGACCCCGAACCTGCGTCAGGTTGCAACCCCAATCGCTGTCATTTCGAACATTTTGAGAGCAGCTGGAGTTAGAACCTGGCTCAGTTTCGCATCAAGTAAAAACGGCACAAATAAGGCTGCAAAAACGTCCAAAGAGCTTTACCCCTAATATATTGCGTTTTTGGTGTACAACGAGACGCACTTCAAGTCAGACTAGCCGTAATACGAAAAGAAGATGCTTCTTTTATTCCCGTAGCAAAACACATTATCAAGATGATAATGTTGATAGTACGTAGAAGTAAACGATGTTCATTTTGTGCCGATTCCTCAAAATATTTCGGAAGTATGGTCTATTTAAAAATGTCCGATAATTATTTTTTCCTAATCAGTTCGCTTATTGTATAGGCACAAATGCGTTAGCTTTACAATGTCAATTTATTTTTTCACATTTTGAATATATTTAAATAAGGAAGTGCTGGAATATTTTTTATGTTAAATCGAACAAGAAAAATCTATCTCAAAACTAGGAATACAATCCGATATAAAAGAGTGGGAACAATAGTTTTACCTTTCCCATATAGAAAGGTTATGTAATTGCTACAAAAACCGATTTTCTAACCGAGGCCTGGAGGGCCGAGTCTCATACACCATTCGGCTAAGTACGTCGAGATCGGAAAATGTCTGTGCGTGTGTATGTATGTATGTATGTAGGTATTTTTTTGTTTTTTACATTTTAACGACATTCAATTAGCTAGAGATTACTGGGTAGGGAAAGTTATGAAACTTAGAGCCATAGTACTCAAGTGAGAGCAAGGATGTGAAGTAAATAGATCGGAAAACTAGAAGTGGCAGGGTCATTAGAACAGGCTTAATATCGTACGGGTTTAATCTTTGTCTTCTGTTAATGACTTTGTGTGTATAACAACAAAATATCCACATCGATTTCTCTGGGATATATGAAACGATTTTTCCAAACTAAGATTCAAATGGATGGTATAATATTCCCATCGGCTTTCCGGATTTATGAGTTGAAGAGTACGGTTAGATATAAAATCTCTAAATAATTTGACCATGTTTCAAAATTAACAGTCACATCGACTTATCGTAGATGATTGTCCGATAATCACAAACTTAATCTTAACTCAAAAGCATCCCCATAGGTTGCTATAACGTTTCGTTTGGATTGCTTATATGGTTCCGGAAATATAAACTGAATTGTTCGGTCATACATGAAATTTCAATGTCAGCCGAAATCTGAAATTTTTCCAAAGGGGAGAGTACATGAAATTTAAAAAACCGGACTCGTATTTTTGCTGTTAAATGTTTTTAAAATTCATGATTTTATGTGATCTCGAAAAAACGTTGACAAAAATCTATAACTTTTTTACTGAACTTCGCAACTTTTTTACCTTTTTAATATATAAAGGTTATGCAGTTGCTACAAAAACCATCGTAGTCGCATATACTTTTCGAATCGTAAAATGTCTGTGTGTATGCATATGCGTTTGTATGTGCGGACGTTTATATCGGTTTCGTTATTCCCATTGGCTGTTATTGAATTTCAATTTGATCCTACCTCTTGTAACGGTTTTCTATCAAAGCTGTGTATCTAGGGATTGACTTTAACCACAGATATCTGTGCTTTAACTATATTGATATTAGAAGTGCTTGTTATGTAAAAATATCTGAAGAATACGATTAAATTCGTATTTTCAAAATTAAAATATACGTATAGCGAGTAAAATAAACTATTAAATTTTACCTGAAAAAATAGCATAGCACTGCTGCTAAAAATAATATTTTTTGTAGACTCCATGAACAATTTCCTTCTAAAAGCTTTCCTTCTAAAAGCTCTTACGGTTGTAGAGTAAATAGAACCGGAGATATAATCAAAAGAAAATCGAGAGTTCTAGCAATTTGTCAAAACGGGGGTAGCTCCCATGAACCGAGGGGTGTTAATAATTAACACAAAAATTTCGATTTCTATATATAGGCCCTAGATGAATAACTTCTCCAAAATAGATTCAAATCCGTGAAGGTCGACTTCAAGTTTCCATCCTTTTATGATCACTTCGCGCAAAATGGCCCATATATATTATTTGGAACTGGTAATTCAGATTTTAGCAAGAGATATTATTGGATTAAGTAAACGAATCTAGAAAATACATTTAAATTGTCGATGTCATGATAGCCCTCGTCACAAGCGCAGAGACTACTCTCTGCAAGCCCAATACGTCGCACAAGCTCATCGAACGTGTTGTGGCTGAACATTAACCGCGACATTACACTAATGAAGTCTCGACCCACATTACTATTTATTACGACAAGTAATAAAGGTTTATGAAAACAGGTAATTTGGTATCCATATCCATATACCGGTAGTATTTGATTTATCATGAATTATGGTCCCTTCGCTCCAAGCTTCAGAAGCTAATAGGAGAAAACATTTAGAACAAATGCATATTTCGTGGCTATAAATGACATAGAACTAATAAACTGAGAATGTTGATCATTGTTGTCTGGAAAGGAGTAGCATAGGTCGATTGAAATTAAGTATAAATGAAAACACATGGAACGCGTTCTATATGGAGTCCTTCAGTAATTTTACTTTCAATAGACTGATTATTTTATGAAGAAGCGTAAATATGTTCTAGACATGAGAAGCCGGTCGGCCGCAAAATATCACCTTCGTCGATTCAAACGATATTTTGCAGTTATTGTATTTTACAAAGCTATCTGAGAACGAATTACAGGGAATGAATACTTTTGCACGAAAAAAAAAATTACACTGGAAAAATGTTATCAGTTTTCACTAAAATAAAAATTTATGTTTAAAATTTAAATTGCAAAGACTTCCCATTTTTTTAGTTTTTTATATTATGCTAACGAAAATCTAAAGAGTAAAGACACATTTTGAATGCTTTTGCATGATGGAGAACTTATCGGCAAAAAAGTTTTTCTAACAATGACTTTATGCATGTTTTTTTAATTTCAACTAATTGACATACAAAAATGTATTTTTTTACAGAATACAATTCTAAGTATCATTTTAAATCGTAATGCAAAATTCCTTCAAAATGCGATAGTTGTCGAGATGTTTGGAATTTTGCTCCAACAAAAACAATTAATTTGTGTAATTATGCCTTTGTTAAAGTTATTCGCGTTCCCTCATTATTAAATGTCATCAAGCCAATGTTTATCTGTTAAATGTTTTTAAAATTCATGATTTTATGTGATCTCGAAAAAACGTTGACAAAAATCTATAACTTTTTTACTGAACTTCGCAACTTTTTTACCTTTTTAATATATAAAGGTTATGCAGTTGCTACAAAAACCATCGTAGTCGCATATACTTTTCGAATCGTAAAATGTCTGTGTGTATGCATATGTGTTTGTATGTGCGGACGTTTATATCGGTTTCGTTATTCCCATTGGCTGTTATTGAATTTCAATTTGATCCTACCTCTTGTAACGGTTTTCTATCAAAGCTGTGTATCTAGGGATTGACTTTAACCACAGATATCTGTGCTTTAACTATATTGATATTAGAAGTGCTTGGTATGTAAAAATATCTGAAGAATACGATTAAATTCGTATTTTCAAAATTAAAATATTCGTATAACGAGTAAAATAAACTATTAAATTTTACCTGAAAAAATAGCATAGCACTGCTGCTAAAAATAATATTTTTTGTAGACTCCATGAACAATTTCCTTCTAAAGCTTTCCTTCTAAAAGCTCTTACGGTTGTAGAGTAAATAGAACCGGAGATATAATCAAAAGAAAATCGAAAGTTTTAGCAATTTGTCAAAACGGGGGTAGCTCCCATGAACCGAGAGGTGTTAATAATTAACACAAAAATTTCGATTTATATATATATAGGCCCTAGATGAATAACTTCTCCAAAATAGGTTCAAATCCGTGAAGGTCGACTTCAAGTTTCCATCCTTTTATGATCACTTCGCGCAAAATGGCCCATATATATTATTTGGAACTGGTAATTCAGATTTTAGCAAGAGATATTATTGGATTAAGTAAACGAATCTAGAAAATACATTTAAATTGTCGATGTCATGATAGCCCTCGTCACAAGCGCAGAGACTACTCTCTGCAAGCCCAATACGTCGCACAAGCTCATCGAACGTGTTGTGGCTGAACATTAACCGCGACATTACACTAATGAAGTCTCGACCCACATTACTATTTATTACGACAAGTAATAAAGGTTTATGAAAACAGGTAATTTGGTATCCATATCCATATACCGGTAGTATTTGATTTATCATGAATTATGGTCCCTTCGCTCCAAGCTTCAGAAGCTAATAGGGGAAAACATTTAGAATAAATGCATATTTCGTGGCTATAAATGACATAGAACTAATAAACTGAGAATGTTGATCATTGTTGTCTGGAAAGGAGTAGCATAGGTCGATTGAAATTAAGTATAAATGAAAACACATGGAACGCGTTCTATATGGAGTCCTTCAGTAATTTTACTTTCAATTGACTGATTATTTTATGAAGAAGCGTAAATATGTTCTAGACATGAGAAGCCGGTCGGCCGCAAAATATCACCTTCGTCGATTCAAACGATATTTTGCAGTTATTGTATTTTACAAAGCTATCTGAGAACGAATTACAGGGAATGAATACTTTTGCACGAAAAAAAAATTACACTGGAAAAATGTTATCAGTTTTCACTAAAATAAAAATTTATGTTTAAAATTTAAATTGCAAAGACTTCCCATTTTTTAGTTTTTATATTATGCTAAAGAAAATCTAAAGAGTAAAGACACATTTTGAATGCTTTTGCATGATGGAGAACTTATCGGCAAAAAAGTTTTTCTAACAATGACTTTATGCATGTTTTTTTTAATTTCAACTAATTGACATACAAAAATGTATTTTTTTACAGAATACAATTCTAAGTATCATTTTAAATCGTAATGCAAAATTCCTTCAAAATGCGATAGTTGTCGAGATGTTTGGAATTTTGCTCCAACAAAAACAATTAATTTGTGTAATTATGCCTTTGTTAAAGTTATTCGCGTTCCCTCATTATTAAATGTCATCAAGCCAATGTTTATCGTTTTAAATTTTCAATAAAAAAAAGTGTCCTTACGACTTTTTACATATTTTTATCATACTATTTACAATCAAACATTCAATTTTTTTCTGAATTTGATTGTATATGTCATTTTAAATGAAAATGCTAATAACAACCATTTTTTGAAATGTGGTAGTTCTCGAGATATATAAAATTTTGTTTTAGCAACACAATTGTTTTATTTAATTTCGACCCTTTCTTAAGTTATTCGCGTTTCTACATCTACAACAACAGATTTTAAAAAAGATGCATCATATTTCCTATAACTTTCCCATTGACGTCAAGGCGATACTGTAAACCATTTGAAAGTTATTCGAAAACAATCAATATATTTTTCAACCATAAACTATATAGTTGAATAATATTTTGGTTGTTTTCCTATAGTTTTCAAATGGTTTATAAAATCGTTGTGATGTCAAAGAGAAGCAGCAAATTTTTTAGGCTTTTTGAAAAACCAATTTTATTGATATAAAAACGCGAATAACTTGTAAAAAGGTCGTAATAAAGTAAATTAATTGTTTTGTTTAATCAAAATTTAAATTATTTCGAGGACTATTATATTTCAGAAATTTTTGTATGGGCATTTTGAATTTAAATTGTGTTTAAAATTATATTAAAAAAAAAATTGTATTTTTAAATGCAAATAGTAACAATTAGAAAAATATATCGAAAGTTGTTAAGATAACATTTTTATTGAAAACATCTCCATGAATACACAAAAAAATTTACGCTTTTAAAGTGATAAAAATTAGATTATTGATATTTTATGATGGGGTAACACGAATAATTTAAAAGAAAAAAACCTGTTTTAATTCACCTAGTTGTGCGATTGATCCTATCTCATGTATCCAGACTATAATTCATTAGTTGGTTTCGTTCAATAAAATTTTGGAAATGTGTATTACATTCTTATTATACTTAGCGGGTATTCCATGACTACCACGAAAGTAGACGCTGACTCACATTAAACAAAGTATAATATTTAATTAGCTTAACCAGCATGAGTTCAATGTTATCTACGTGTGATTATATTTTGAAATGTTGATGGAATATGTTTGGAAGTGAAGGGGGTAGGGGGTTAGTAGAGTAGGAGTGGAGTTTGCGCCAGAAATCCCTTATCTTATTTCGGTATATGGGGTGGACGAAGGAAATGCGGGTGTGAGGGTGGTCCAAGGGGAGGGGAGTGATGAAGGAGAGAGGTGTACGGGCAAGGGGAGGGAAGGAGGGGTGACAACACAATACTCTGCTGCAAATTTTGCTTTCCGTTTGAGACTTGGTTTGAGAAAATCGGTTCAGTCATCACCGAAGAACCGATGTGACTTCAATTGTGCAATATGCCAGGAATCCAGGACTTTCAGAATCGTCGACAGTGGACAATATATTCAAAGAATGTTTGATTGGCAATCAGTAATCTAGACGTGCGAATCGAAGAAATTTGGTGACCATTTCAATAGTTTTTAGTCTCTGAGGTATTACAATTGTACCGATTTATATGGGAAATTCCAGTGTAACCTTACTAACCAACCTGTAATTCCGGAACCAAGAGTCACAACCGAATGAAACTCAGCTGCTGTCAAAGGTATTAAATTTGCAAAAATCGGTAGACAAATTTGCTGGGGAATAGGTGTGATATTAGCTTAGGAACTTGGGAAGTTTCGTCGGAGGTCAATGTGGTCAAAGCTGCTTTGTTTGATCATGATTCTATATCATGGTTTATACGGGAATTTGCTGTGTGACCGCACTCTTCAACCCGTAACTCCGAAACCGGACGTCGGATCAACTCAAAATTGAATAGCAACTTATGGGAGCGTTTTTTTTTAATTCGTTTATTTGACACGGCTCATAGCGGTTTGACGGAGCCGTGGATCTTTTATTTGTTTACAAATGTAAAAATAAAAATATAAACAATTATTATTATAATATTGGATCGCGTGCGCACAACTTTATATTGCGAGCCTTTACCTTCAAAAGGTAAAAACTCGGGCGCATTGAACAAAATTTCAAGTCAACGACCGCGGCGTTGGGTCGGAGTAGAGCTTTTCCTCAACTTTACTCATGGTAACAAGAATAATCCGATGCTTCCTTTGTTCTCGAGACAATGTACACTAGATCGAGAAGGCTATTCTACCCATGATCGCATAGTTGTCCCGTTTTCTATAGGATTTTATATCTTTATGGGACTGATATGCGGTCATTAGCAGTGTTGTTCAATTGGCTCGATTCACAATGGCCAGAGGCCGGACGTAACCTATGGTTCAAATATTAATAAATTTTTATTTTTCATAGGTTTCTATGTATTGAACGACATATTCTCCAAATTTTGCGACAAACGAATGAGAATTAGATTTTTAATAGCAATTTAAACATCGCTGTGTCAGACAATTATAATGAAATTCATTTTCGAAATCACAGTATCCATCTTCTCTTCAAAAACATGTTGCTCTTTCAATTTTTATCCGATTTGAGCACAACTAGTTTCATTCTAAAGGGCACTTAAAGAGCTTTGTTGATCATTTCAACATGTTTGCCAAATTTGATTCAAACTATGTAATATTATTACAAATATATCTTAAGTGAGTTGATAGCAAAAAATTTTTTAAGATGTATTCTGTACAATCAGATGAAACAGTTCGAAACGGTCACTTATTATACATTATATGGGAAATCATCTCTTCTTTTCGAATTTCATGGTCTCGTTTTGCCCGGAGGGGTTTAAAATCGACATTTTTAAATGTTTGCTGATATGGAAGCGCATGGTTACTAGAGCAAAATAACAACTAAATAAAGTGTAATCAAACGCTTTTTGTAGAGATTGAAAGTACTTTTATCGAATTATTATATTGTTATAGCTAGTTGTAGTTATATCTAATCAGTAAAAAAAGATTTATCATAAAATGGTATTATGCTATTAAGAATGGTTCGATAACACTGTATGGAAAAATTTATCTCATCTTTTACAACTTTTGGCATTAAAATTGAGCTCAGCACTTCAAAATACCAAAATACCTCAACATTTAATTTTCAGCCAGATTGAGCAACATTTTTGGTTTTGTCCGACTTTTGTTCGTAGACCCGCCACTGTGCGGTTGCAGGTCTGACAGCGGCAGCGGTAGAAAGTAGACTGAACTTATGGGAGTGTTATACCTTTCAGATGAAACTAAGTTTGTGAAAATCGGTTCAGCCATCTCTGAGAAAATTGTGTGAGTTTAAATGACACATACATATATATGCACACAGACATTTTCCGATCTCGACGAACTGAATCGAATGGTATATGATACTTGGCCCTCCGGGCCTCGGTTAAAAAATTGATTTTTACAATGATTGCCTTTCTTTTTAAGGGGGTCTTCTACTCTCACTGTTTCAAAAAATCGATTTTTTTACTTTGTTTAATTTCAATCTATATGTATTTGAGAATAGTATTTGGTGAAAATCATATTCCTTGGCATGTTTCTGGGAACCAAAACGTACCCATCTCCGGCCGTTTCTGAGATACTAAGCGCGGCGGCACCACGATGACGCTTGTCTATGGAAAAATCATTGTTTAAAGAATTCACCGGTCCATTCTTGACGGTTTATGTATATGTCAGCGTCTGTGAGTGGTTTGTTTATTTTATTTGGGGACGAGATTATCGTACAGAAGAAAGAATGCGTCGGACATGTTGAGAAGCGTATGGGAACGAGATTACGAAAACTGAAGAAAGAAAACAAAGGTATCGATGGGAACGGAAAGGGAAAGTTAACTGACGAATCAATCGGCCAGCTAACAAAATATTATGGGCTGGCGATTCTGAAAAACTCACATTCTGTAGAACATATGCGAAATGCAATCTGGGCTTCCCTCGAACACTGCTCGTCATCGAACGAAAATCCCCAACACTCTAAGTGTTCACCCGGCGAGGACAGTTGGTGCAAGTAGTGTCAGGCTGAAGTTAAAGGAACTTTAGAAACTTTTCAACATGTCAGGATCTACGAAAGTCTATAATCTAATGATTTATTAGAAAGATGCTTAGGAGATCACACCCAAAACATCATTGAGTCTCTGAATAGTGAAATCTGTTCCTTAGCGCCAAAACACATGCACAAATTATGGCAGGCAGGTGGTCAATGTTGTGAATTATTTGGCAGTCAGTATCTTCAACCAAGGATTTTCATCGATCTTAAAAGCTATGGAGGTGATGAAAATTACCTGGGGGACTGAAGCTGAAAGACGTGCCACTCGACTCGACAGTGAATGTATAACTCGTTTTGAATGCAAAGTGGGTGTCGCGGCAAAGCGGGCCTGAATTCAACAGAGAGAGTAAAATGTGCAAAGCCAAGAACATTTTCGTGATGAGGAAGGTGAGCTCTGCGGACCCGGTGTAGTAGATTATCTAGTAAGTTACTAATTTCGAGTTATACACCGTACTTTATCTTTAAACGCGTTTTCTCGAAAATAGTGTTTTTAGTAATACTACGTTCACATTACGAGTTAAAACGTGTTTTAACGCTATCTTGATGACATTTTTCTTGTTGCTAATTATTATAACATGTTTTAACTCTGTAGTGTGAACATGGTATAAGACTTTTCATAGAAATACTGGTCCGATTTCAATAATTTTGTCTCCAATTATTCAGAAAACATACTGTTATGTTTGATCCAGAGGAATTTGCAAATGGTCAATTTGTTCCATTTTTTTAGCCCCTAACAGGTCAAAAAATAACGAAAATATTGGAAATTTTTACAAATCGTTACATAACTTTTACAAATTATAAAATAAGAGAAATCTCTCTCGTCTAAACATAGCCAACGTGACTATGATTATAAAAAATATGAGTTTTCTGATTACAGATTACCCAATTTGCCAAAACTTTACTTAAGCGGGACCCATGCAGTTTCAACATCAATGTCATCAATGAAGTTTCAAGGTCGCGAGAGATTTTTCTTTTCGTCTTCAAAAGTAAAATTGAAAACTCAAAACATGTATCTTCAAAATAAAAAAAAGTTTCTAAATCCATGGAGTAGATGCTTTATAATTTATTCCCAAAAAAGTGCTCAATTTTAGGGCTCGCGAGTAGAAGACCCCCTTAAGAGAAAGGCAAAATGTGCAAAATCAGCAAAGTCCCAAAAAATCGATTTTCATCAAACATTTTTTTAGATAACATAAAATCTCGACGTTTTATGCATTTCAAAGATGTTTGGCATCAAAAATACGAATTCGATTTCTGAGAATTCATGCCCCCCCCCTGAGGGATTCCATGAGAAACCGGCCAACCTCGAAATTTGGCCATCATCGATTCGAACGAAACTTTACAGTTGTGTTCGGTTTATGAATCTCTATGCTTTTTCTGGTAATTCCAATATTTTGATGCAAGAACAATTTTTCAAAAGGGCGTAGACGTTTCTACATGCATTAACTTTCAAAGTTTTTTGGTCGATTACCCTATTTTATACACCAAACTATCTGTGAACGAGTTACAGGGAATGAATACTTCTATAAGAAAAAAATATGCGCTGAAAAAAATGTTGTGTCATTTTTCACAAAACCAAAAATTTATATTAAAAATTTAAACTGCAAAAAAAACATTTTTTCTAATTTTTTATATTATGTCTACAAAAACCTAAAGAGAAATGACACATTTTGAATGTAATTGCATGAAGGAGAACTTATCGATAACAAGTTTTTCTAACAATAACTTTATACATGTTTTTAAATTTCATCCTAATTGACATACAAAACTGTGATTTTATTACAGAATAAAATTTTAAGTATCATTTTAAATCATAATGTATTTAACAAAAATCTTCCAAAATGGAATAGTTTTCGAGAGATTTGGAATTTTGCTCCAACAAAAACAATAAATTCGTGTAATTATGCCTTTTTAAAATATCAACATTCTAATGTTTGTCGTTTTAAAGAGGTAATTTTTTTCAGTGTATTTGGATCATAGAGATGCTTTTATGAGCTTGTGCGACCACCCCTGGCTGCTACTCCGTTATCGATCTGGAATAGCTGAAGTTGCACAGAGAAGCAGTAGATAATTATGCTTGGGAGTAGCGAAACATCTTTCAATGTGCAGCTCCTGGTAATGCTAAAGTATTGTGCAATTTCGAAGAATTATAACTCTAGAGATGTAAAATAATCCTTTTTAATTACTCACGAAAATTTTATTATTGATTTTGTGCGTTCAGTTGCATCACGGAGTGCCGAAATTTTTTCAGCATCACATTAAAATTTCGTTTTTTTTAAATGTTTCGTTTTTTTTTTGGTAAGTCATGTATCGGTTAAATAGCTGGGACCTTTTAGAAGGCATTCTGATCATGAGCACGATCATCCATAATTTTAGAGGAAAACGTCGTCGTGCGGCATCTCTCCCCTACAATTGGGAGAGATGCCGCATCAAAATTGCGGGTGAGATGCCGCACTCAATGGAAGAGGATGCATATTTTTGTATTTTTTCACCTCGGAATATCATTAAATGATCATTTGCGTCAGGTACAGGTTCTTAATAAGGTATATTCACAAACCAACGAACCTAACACAGTGAGATTTTGAGTCTATTTATCTATATATCAAACGGACGATATGTATCCAAGTATTAGTTACTTCGGTTTACTCTTTAAAAATTTCAGGCACTAATTTTCGTGAATGCATTGATTTGTACTGATGTCAATATTGGGATAAAAACGAAAATATATATATATATATATATATATATATATATATATATATATATATATATATATATATATATATATATATATATATATATATATATATATATATATATATATATATATATATATATATATATATATATATATATATATATATATATATATATATATATATATATATATATATATATATATATATATATATATATATATATTGCTCGTACAAACATATAGATAAATAGTACCCTTAATTAAGTTACTTAAACTTAAACCGTTACACAATGTTGCGAAAGAAAAATATTTTTAAAATGTTGAAGAAAAAATGTTTCTAGAAATGGTAGTACCCCCTTAGGAAAAATGTAGGTGCTAGTCGATTTATAGGTATAAAAACTTCAAGAAACTCAGCTGAACACCTATTCACAAAAAACATCAACGAGAGCTATAAAATTCTTTTGTTCACCATTTTTCAGTTTGTGACCAAGGTGCGGCGTCTCACCCGCACAGAATATTCATTATTTTCGGCGCAGTTTACTGCCTCCCGGTTATAGAAAGTGTCAATAAGGGTGCAATTTAACGATTATACAAAGTTAAGTGGCTTATAAAAGCATTTTCGGCATATTTTTGAGTGACGCGAGTGGTGACAGTTTGTGAAAATCGAATTCCGGCAAATGAAAAAATATATTTTCCTCGCATTACGGGCCGTCGATTCCCGATGCAAGGACAATAAAAGTTCACAGAAAACATCTAGAAACACAGTGTATATTCTAAAAAAAGTGAAAAATGGTTTTTCAGAGAAAAAAATTCAATCCGAAAAGTGAAAAAAGATACGGCAATAAGAAAAATTAGCATATTCAAATAATTGGCGTTTCACCAGCGACTAGCGACTACCAGGTGTCGCCCCAAAATTCTTCGCCCGAAAAATAGGTGGCAAACCAGCCACTCCAGCTCAGCTAATTTCGTCCGCGTCCCTTGTCACCTATGTTTTATTGGGTGTTTCATAGGCGGTGCTATCTTTGGAAATGAGCCGCCTTGGATATTCAACTGTTTTTTTTTTACTTTCTTATTTTATTGCGTATGAGGAGAGGTTTTGATTCTTTAATATTCGGGAACACGTATCTGCCGGTCGGCAAACTTTTCTTTGCACTGAGCAAACTAATTTCTATGTTTCTTTAGAGTTTGTTTCACCAACTGGGGAACTGATCCAAAGAGCATTCAATGTGCTTAGGGAAGACACATGGCCTTATTTGAGTAGAATGATGACTTCAATCATGTATAGGGTTTGAGAATTGACAATTCGCGGGGGGAGTCGGGGATCGGTAGGCAATTACCTTCAGTTATGTCAGCACGAAGAATAAGTGTTTTGCTGTCATGTTCATTCAGCTTTCAATTCTATCTCATGCCTCCACGCGAGTCTAAGTTTATTAATGGCATTTGGTCTTTAGACCGGCGACGACTGGGTGCTATTAGCCTTCTGCCAATAGTAGCAGAATGAGAGGGTGCGAACAGATCTAGCGGAGAAAACAATACCGTCCAAACGAATAGTTGTTGGGAAATCAGCTCCAATAAGACTTGAACTTGACTAGTATCGATGATCGCGGGTCAATACGTACTGAAAATTCGCCGCGTCTGTTTTAATGAATCTAATTTCAAGTTCCGTTATTGGTGGCAAGCCCGTGCATCAGGTTAACGAGCCTCTGTATTTCCCTTTAATGTTCGATATAATCGTTCGTATACGTGTATTTCGCAAACAATCCGATATTCGAAATTGGAAATACTTTCGTTGATTTATAACATCTCGAGCTATCATAACTCTTTGTGTGTATAACGTGTTATCACTCGGTAGTTTGCAACCCAAAAAATATATTGTGGAGAAGTTATAGCGAAATTAGTCTAAATAATGTGGCAATAAATAGTGATCCGGCCTATTATGCAGATAAGATTAGCTTTTCTAGGCAATACTCCCACGATCGGCTGTGTGGAGTTAAAATTGCTTTTGTTTAGAAAACATAGGATACTCTCGGTAGCCGGCTACCCAGTGTTTAAAAAGAACCAAAGACTAAACAAGATCTTCTTTTTCGAGCGATCGTGTTCTCGAAAACTTACTAAACTACTACCTAATGAACTATGTACAGGTCGCATCGCTTGCATGGAGCGAATCCTAGAACACCAACTTCGCGACACCTATGGAAGAGTGTGATGAACCTTCTGTATAAGATTCCTCATTTTATTCAAACGATCACCGGGTAAAATCAGCACCGACACGATAGAAACCACAAAAAATTCGTCGCGTGATTGAATATTATTAAGAAATATAAGCAGTGCTCCTTATAGCCGGCTTTCCGGAGTTCAAGTTGCTTATTTTGCTAATCGTATTAATACAACAAATGATAAATTTCCCACATTCTCGGCAGCCGGCTGCCCAGAGCAATTATTACATGATAACGCCACTGGCACACTTACTAACAACTCTCCCATTCCCGTGATACATGTGGAGATGCAGAGGATTCCTCGGTCTCTAGTAGCAACATGTATCGGACTAACATTCCTTCCTTTCCCAGAAGATCTGCATTCGGACGTGGCCGGCGTCGGTATTGATCAGCATGCAGGGATCAGAATAGATTGTACAATGTGGCTCATCATGTTATTCCCAAGCATGTTGTTCCAATGAACATTTTGCAACCTAATTTGGTTCTGGTCAATAACGGAGTAGCAACTACGGGCGATCTCTTATGCTTATGCTTATGCTTATGCTTAAGGTGCGGCGTCTCACCCGCACATGCGGCATCTCTCCCGCAATTACCTTTTTTTGTTTATGGAAATTTGATGATTTTTTTTTCATGACAAAAACCATTTCACAGTATTTTAGAAACTTGACGCAATTGATAAAAATGATTTCATCAATTATTGAATGGTTTACTTTGATGCAGCATCGATTTTTAGAAATGTGCGGTATCTCTCCCTAAATTACCTTATTCATTCCCTGTAACTCGTTTTGCTGTATAAAATAGAGTAACCGAACATTTTTTTTTTGAAATTAATGCACGTAGAAATATCTACGCCCTTTTAAAAAAATTGCGCTTGAGTCAAAATAATCTTTGGCTGTGGAAAATGTTTAGACTTCCATGCATGTGAAACCTGTAAAGTTTCATCGGAATATAAAATAGTCGTCACGATTTTGGAGATTTTCGGACGGATCTTCGTGGAAATCCTCACATACGACAGTAGGTAAGATGACCGAATTCTCGCATCGTACATTTTGTATCTGTAAAACTGAGGGCAATACATCAAAAACAAAAAACAATGAGTTGTATGCAATAGTCTGCATTTGTCTGTCTACTTTACTCGATCCATCTAAATCAAAAAGATGAAACAAATGAACATTGAGAACCCTTCCAATTGGCCCTGGGTTCTTCTATATAGAAATATGGAGGTGAAGTATGTCGTATCAGAATATAAATATTTCGGCAAAGTATTGTAGTACTAATGGAGAAAAGGCACCGGAAAATTCTACAAGTTTTCGTCAAAAGTTGTCCGGTTCACTTTTTTATGTCGTTGGGAGGGATCTACGACCTTCCCGCGAAAACCAATCTCAATAAAGTAAAACACCGAAGTTGTTCCCCAGAAAGAACTATTCTCCAACAAACCATGACCTGTAAAGTACCAATTCTTGGAAAACATTATTTCCCAGTAATGTATTACCCAAATTGAACAAATAGCCAGATATTCATACCCCCGAAAATCCTAGCTGACAATTGCCCTCGCAATCAAAATGCCGCCTTTCAAACAACAGGTACAGATAGGCTGCCAAACCAGACATTTCTTATTGATCTTGGACAATTTCATTTGTTTGAAAATGTTTGCAATTTTCAACTTCCCCCCAATCTACACATTTTGGCTATCAACAAACATTTCTCAAACACTTTTAATACGTTGGTGACTGTTGATACATATGGATACATTTATGATCTCGCCAATTTCATGCAAATTGGTCGGATTTTCGCGATGCTCGAGCAAAACTTTGCTCCTCTTGCCCATTTTTATAACTGACGAGCAAACGTTAAAATCGAATAGGGGCAAAATTCTACACACTCCTATGGACCATCCATAAATGACGTAGCATTATATGGGGGAGGGGGTTTTGCATTTTGTGATGATGTGTGACGACAGGGGGGTAGGGGGTCATATCATGCTACGTAGCTTAAAGGGGGATAGGGGTTGACCTGATGTCACGACAACCTTACCCGTTTCATCTAACATCGTTTTTTATTTTTGTTTATTGTTACGGGTGAAGGGGGGGGGGGGAGAGTTACCGTCAAGCTACGTAACTACCAGGGGGTATTTAGAGTTTTGTGACCAAATGCTACGATGGGGGAGGGGGGTGTTAAAAATCACTCAAAAAATGCTACGTCATTTATGGCTGACAAAATAAGAGGTACGCAGGCTTTTTAAATACATGTAACACGTAATTTGCTACTTCATGTAACTGTTTCAAACAATCTGTAATCTGATTCACCACTTCAAACGTTCTGTTACTCTAAACAACGCTTTCCCCGAACCCGAAGAACTACTCAGTCATAGACAAGTTCTTTCTGAATAGCACATTGAGAATCAGCGAAAATAACCATCCCATTTATATACAGGTGCCAACAAAACAATTCTTAAAATAACTCAATCAACAGAATGATAACAGCTGAATTATTTAGGTGTGTATGCTTTGTTTAAATTTGCATTATTTTTGTAATCATAACAAGCTAAATAAAATCTAAATGAAACGTTTGTTAGAAATTTAGCTGAGAAAATTGAATTTTCAGTCAAGTAATTTTCTGGGCTTTGGTACTTTCTGGAAATTAGTTTTCTGGGAATTGATGTATTCTGGTAAATGTATTTCTAAGGTAAAAGCTTCGAAATTGTATTTGTTGGGAGATGGTTTTCGGGAAAATGTTATAGAATCTTTTGGGAGAGTTTTGGAAGTTGTCTAATAGGTATGAGCGTTTGAGAATGTATGAGTGTTAAGACGTTCACTGTCTCCGAGGTGTAATCATGTTTGCGCGATCGCGGGCGTAGGTGTGCGTGGATGTTCGCGAAGAGCTCAAGCGTTTGCATGTTAACTTGTTTTTCGTGTGGTAGCGTTTATGTGACTTCGCGTATACACACTCGATTCTGTGACCGAAGTACCATTCACATATTTGCGCTTGGTCCTGAACGATCGCGCGAGCCGTGAATCTGATACTAAATTTCAGTGTGCGGTTCAGATGAGTAAGTGAGTTCTCTCGTATCAATTGTAGTTCCCGGTCATGTCGCCATGGAACGTGTTATCTGGTGGATATGAGCGTTTGACTGACCCAGCTGAAGGCGGGTGTAGAGTGGCAATATAAGACTCGAAAAGAAGAGATAAAAGACAATAGATGAGAGATGTAATAGATTAGACAGGTACAAGATACAGCTGAAGTTATGATCATCACATGACACATGTACATTAATACTCAAACACTACTAATATATGAATAGACAATCACCGCACATAGCACATCCTTTCTCAATTATCTATTTGTTATTGGTTGATTCTTGGTTGTGAGCTGATCAAGAGAGGAAAAGTATAGAACAGAAAAAAGACTCACATCAGCCCTCCCGGCCTCCTCGATATACAACTATCGAGGCGTATTGTAATCAACATCCTGAAGCGAGCTTCTTATGTAAATCAATCCTAAGCAGCCAAATGATTGGTGGACTATTAACATGAGAATTAATTAACCTCTAGTAGTAGAACTTGGTGCAAATAGAAACTAAAAAGAGCGAAGGTCCTTATATTTAGATAACTATTGAATCTACTGTGGCTTGATGATGTTTACAATACCGCCAATCGTATCAACCTGCAAGAGGGAGAGTCAAAAATAATGAGATTGACGGTGTAAACAATCATTATACTTTTAATATAACAAATTTTCGTTTAGTTTCAACTATTAGTGTTGGTTAGCGTCTATAGTAATAATAGCAGTTTTCAAAGTACTTATATAGTTAGACTCATATGTTTAACTAGGTTATGTGTTTAGATTAGATCTGACCTAACACTTATTTTACCAAACATGGGCTCACAAAATTCGAACACTTAGGGGTGGGCATAGCGTAGTTGGTAAATCTATTGCCTTGTACGCAGGGCACCTGCGTTCGAGTCCCGACCCCGCACATAGGGTTAGAAATTTTTTATAAGAGGTTTTCTAACCCGAAGAGGCGAATGACCTTAAGATTAAAACCTCTATAATAGAAATAAAAAAAAATCGAACGCTTCCCCAAAAACATAATAAGGCTTAGTAAATACTTCAAATTCCTCCTAAATTTACCTTCCCGATCACTGTGCAGTGCACGTTTGTAAATTTGTAGATTAAAAAAGCAACTTTCGAAATCGAAAGACTCATGTCAGTTCAATTGGAACTGCTTATGGTGAATACTCAACTGAGGAATGTGAAGTACTGAACTGTCTTTTGAACACACTTTTCAGACTGTATCGATCTATCAATAGCGACTGCCCCTGCGCTCTTTTCAGGTAGTTGGTCGTGGATCAAATTTCCAAGCAAAATTGCAGCATTCAATCTTCACTTGGGGTACTGCTGAGTATTATTCGTGTAATCTTTATGAGTTTGAATTCGGAACTACATATTATCTAATATGTAACGCCGCTGCAGTACTCCAATCGCGTATCGGGATATTTTGCTCCTCATATATAAACGAACCAATCTACAGGAAATTAAACCAAAACATGTTTTTGTTCCTAACCCTTTGGGATAAATAGCTATAGGATTTATCAGTAGGGTTCATTTCTCCGTTCGGTGTGAAGAATCCAGGCAGTTTACAGTTTTGTGTTGCGCTTGTATTGTGCATATATTGTATTGTCTTTCCCTTCTCAAATGAAATGACGAGACTACTTACTTGGTAGGAACAAATCTCCTAATAACATGGGGAACGTGCCAATCGAACCAATTTATTCAACTTACTGATTCTAGTGAGATGAAAAATTCAAAAGCTGGTGCTGCTGTCTAAACCACGGAAACCGTCAAGAGATCTAACATCATTCAGACCCATATGCCGGGTGTATGTTCTCGGAAAGCTCTTGTGAAGTGTTATCCTCAACAGGATAACGAAATGCACGGAGCGCGAAAGCGGTTTGTCAAACAGGTAATTTGGAATCCGAAAAGTAAGATCGATAGAGAAGCGAGCTGGACAAAGCAGAAGAGACGCTCAAATAGACAAGGAGCTGTTACTGCACTGTAGTAATGATAGACGTCAAGACCGTGTTTTTCAGCGTCGGCTAGGAATCGTTGCACAAAGAGTACCCGAATACCTGTGCAGCAGCCTGTTCAGAACCAAGTGCTGGTCTACGACACACATTCGGGAAAGAAGTCGAGTAACGACAAGAGTGCCATAAGGCTCTATACTTGGCCTAAAACTTTGGAACATGATGTATAGTGGCGTTTTAATGCTAAAGCTGTCTATAGGAGTCGTCGTTCTCACAATTACAAGAGAGACGATAGAAATGGTAGAAACGCTGACAACGATCCGAAACACAATCGAAAACAGAATGTATTTAGGTTATAGCTATGCAATCACAAAACTGAGGTGGTTCTGGCAGCAATTGTAGCGTCCAGCCGGATCAAAGGCATATCAATCACATCGATACGTGTATTGAAACAGTTGGGAGTGATGATAGGTGATGGAGCTGTAAGAGGCGTTTTCTGGCCACAGTGAGGACATGAGGCCAGCGTTCAAATGTGTTTATACAGGGTGTTTGGTTCATGGTTAAGAACCTCTAGAGGGATGATTGACTGTCATATTTGGAGAAAAAAATCGTTCTACACATACCTTCAAGTCTCAATCGTTACTAAGTTATTAATTTTTTGTGTTAAAAACTTAGTTGTCTTAAAATAGCTCTAACTCAAAAAATATACTTTATATTTCAATTTTTTTGGATCCATTTGATAGGTGAGAAAATTTTCCATTGAAAAATGTTCTCAAATGTTTCAGCTAATGAGGTTAAGTAACCTTTTCACAGTAATTTATTTAAAATTTAACAATTTTGATCGATTTTTCGTCCATTTCGCGAAAATCTTAATAGTTAACATCACCATTTTAATAATTCAGATTTTTAGTCTTGAAGAGTTGCATAATTTGTTCCTTGACATGATAAACTTATCTTTTCTTGTTTTCATGTGTTTAGGTTATTGAACTTGGATATTTCTATCTCATATTCACTTATACTAGCTCTTATTGAAAAAGTATGGCACTTATTGTACCTTTTCTTATGTTTATTCGAAAGCCAGGAAAATCTTGCATAGAAAAGGATATAAATACCTTTCAGTTAAGTGAATTTAGTAATCTTTTAGAAGTTAATTAGTTTAAAGTTAGTGTTATTGTTAGCATTTTCGTTATTTTCTTAAAATAGTAAATAAGAGACAGCACCATTGTTATCATGGAATTAATGCATCTCAGCAAATTCTACAATTCTTTCTTTGGCTCCATTCAATTATCTCTTTTAGTTTCGAAGCAAAATCATTTCTATCACCTCGTTTCATATGCAAAAACAACGATTTCGAATTCACTACATCTGTGATGAAGTCAATTATTAAATTGCAGCGAAATGAAAAGCGATAGGGATAAAGTGTCAAATAACAATTTGTAGAGAATATTAGGGGCACCAAACGAATAATAGCGATGATAAATTTAGTTGAATAATAATTATAATAATTACAAAACTCTCCAAAAAACGCTAATTTTGAGTTATTTTACTAGTAAAAAGTCATTTAATACACTTAACTAAAAGATATCTGTACATACATCGAAAGGAAATTTTCTTAACTTTCCAATGAATCCCTGGTAATAACGATATAAAGCATATTTTTCAGATTAAAGTCTTTTAAACACTTGCAGGTCGATTACAGTAAAAATTTTGAAGTGAAATTACAAGGAAACGAGAAGAGATAGGAATATCATGTTGAAGAACAAATTATAAATCGTCCTCAAACCCATCTTTTGGATAAAAGATATTGCTATAATCATGATTCATTATTTTGAGAAAATCAACAAAAGTCTCATCAAAAACATCAACTTTGAACTACTTTACAACTTAAAGGTAATTAAAACTAATTAACTGAAAGATATGAGAACGCCATGCGATAGAAATTTTTCTCACCTTTCCAGTGGAACTAAAAGATTTAAAATAAGAGGTATACTTTTCGAGTCAGAAATGTTTTAAAATAAATAAGTTTTTTACATAAAAAGTTCAATAACTCTGTAACGGTTGAGATTTGATGGTATTCGTAGAACGATTTTTTTCTACAAATATGACAGTTAATCACCCCTCGAGAGATTCTTAATCATGAACCAAACACCCTGTATGTATGTATATGTGTATATAAGTGTGCTGAAGATACGCCGGAATATGTGGTCGCTGAGTACCCCTGATTCGGGGTAGCGTGAAGCGATATGGCGGCTCTAAACGTAGAAAGTCGTAGTCACGCAGATACTAGTAGGGTGGAGCTGACAGTTTGAATAAACTCATCATACCGGCATCCTGTGGAGTAGACTAAATCCACTACAGGACTACATTTTGTAGCTCGCGTCGAAGTGCCGGCGGTACGTCGTGAAGATGTTAACGAGCCGGAAGCTACGCTACAAACGAAATCGTTGAACCGACCTCCGCACCTGAGGGATTCCACGAGAAACCGGCCGACCGCAAAATATGAGCATCGTCGATTCGAACGAAACTTTGCAGTTGTGTTCAGTTTATGAATCTCCATGATTTTCAATATTTGATACACGAGCAATTTTTCAAAAGGACTTAGACGTTTCTACGTGCATTAATTTCCAAAAACTCTAAGTCGAGTACTCTTTTTTATACAGCAAAACTTCCTGAGAACGATTAACAGGGAATGAATATTTCTTCACGAAAAAAATATTCACTGAAAAAAATACTGTGCCAGTTTTTACAAAAACAAAACTTTATATTAAAAATTTAAATTGCAAAAAACCCATTTTTTCTAATTTTTATATTTTGCCAACAAAAATCTAAAGAGAAAGGAAGAATTTTGAATGTGATTGCATGATGGAGAGCTTATTGGTAAAAAAGTTTTTCTAACAATAACTTTATACATGTTTTTAAATTTCATACTAATTCACATACAAATCTGTAATTTTATTACAGAATATAAGTCTAAGTATCATTTCAAATCAAAATGTATTTAACAAAAATCTTCTTAAATGCGATAGTTTTCGAGATATTTGGAATTTTGTTCTAATGAAAACAATTAAATCGTGTAATTATGCGCTTTTTCAAAGTTATTCGTGTTACCCCATCATAAAATGTAAAAAATCTAATATTTATCATTTTAAAGGATTTCAATAAAAAAGTTTTCCTAACAACAACTTTTCACATATTTTTGTAATCCATACTGTTTGCAATCAAAATCCCAATTTTATTTTTTAATATGATCCTAAACGCAATTTTAAATCGAAATGTTCATAACAAAAAAATTCTGAAATGTTATAGTTCTCGAGATATTTCAAATTTTGTTTTAATAACACCATTATTTTGTTTTATTATGACCTTTTCATAAGTTATTCGCGTTTCTCCATCAACAACAATAGGTTTTTAAAAGGCCCATAAAATTTCCTGTAACTTTCTCATGTAGCTTTCAAATGGTTTACAATATCGCCTTGATGTCAAAGAGAAAGTTATAGGAAAAGTTGCGGGCTTTTTGAAAAACCTATTCCTTTTGATGGAGAAACGCGAATAACTTAAGAAGAGGTCGTAATAGAACAAAACAATTGGGTTTTTAAAACAAAATTTAAATATCTCGAGAACTATCACATTTTCGAAAAATTTTGTTATGAGCATTTATATATCAAATTAAAATTAAAAAATAAAATTGTATGTTTGACTGCAAATAGTAAGAATTATAAAAATATGTGAAAAGTTGTTGTTAGGAAAACTTGCTTATTGAAAGCTTCTCCGTGATCCAAATACATTGAAAAAACTTATTTTGAAACATTAGATTATTGTCATTTTGTGATGGAGTAACGCGAATAACTTTTAAAAAGGGCATAATTACACCAATTAATTGTTTTTGTTGGAGCAAAATTCTAAATATCTCGAAAACATATTAGAAGATTTTTGTTAAATGCATTTTGATTTAAAATGGTACCAGTTTTGTATGTCACTCAGTATGTATTAAGTTATTGTTAGAAGAACTTTTTTACCAATAAGTTCTCCATCATGCAATCACATTCAAAATGTTTCTTTTCTCTATAGGTTTTTATTGACAAAATAAAAAAAATAAGAAAAAATGGTTTCTTGCAATTTTTATTTTTAATATGAGATTTTGTTTTGGTAAAAAATGACACAATATTTTTTCAGTCTATATTTTTTTCGTGAAGAAGTCTTCATTCCTTATAACTTGTTCTCAGATAGTTTTGCTGTATAAAATAGAGTAACCGAAAGAAAAATTAAAATAATGCGCATAGAAACGTCTACGCCCTTTTAAAAATTGCGGTTGAATCAAAATAATCTTATTGACTGTGGAAAATGCTTAGTCTTCCATGCCGATGAAACCTGTATAGTTTCATCGGAATATAAAATGGTCGGTAACGATTTTGGAGATTTTCGGACGGACCTTCTTGGAATTCCTCACCTCGGTGTCGGTAAAAATTCCGGCAACGAGGAACTCTCAGTCGGATTTAGGGGTATTCATCGCCGGGCTCTATAGGAGCAGATATCGACGGGAGCTAAATGACTCACGCCAACTCTCCGCCAGTCTCTGTCCAATTGGATTTTTGAAGTCAAATGGCTCAAGTACACAGATGATCTAAACGACCTAATGTTTGACACAAAAGTAAGTCCCATACTTAACAGGCAAGGCGTTTGAAGCTTTTTAAACCTTACTATAAGAAAAGGTATTATTTATTGTCTTCCAGTACATACACACACTGACATTTGCTGTAGTCGATTGACTGTATCGAAATGAATATGCAACTCGGCCATCCAGACCTCGATAAAAATTCGATTTTCTTGAGCAATTATATAACCTACTTATTATTGAATTGATTTTGTTAGGTATTTTCAACAAATTTAAAACTAAATGCAGTTCACTTATGCTATAAAATTTAAAAAAATGCCATACTCTGCCTTCACATATAACATGAATTGCTACTTTTTAAAAAGTGAGTTGTATCACCACATAATTTGAGGCAGCTCGAAGTGATGGAGTATTGAAGTGGTACGAATCTTCGCATACTTTACACGCTCAAGTATACACGCAGAACTATATTTATTCACCGATAGTATAATAGAAAAGTATACTACTGCCTCTCGTTTCTTCTGCTGTTTACAAATTTTGGGTTAATTGCATGAAGTTAAGAAAAAAGATGTTTTCTAAGTCAATTTTGGGTCGCTGAGCACGAAAATCATATTCATTTTCCTTTTCAAAGATCCGTTTTTGTGATTTTTTAAAAAAGGTGTTTTTGAGCACTTTTTGCAGTTTTTGGTCAACATCTCAGAAAAAAATCTTCCGATTACCACAAACGACTCACCATTCGAAAGGTATTGATGTGCCCATTCCAAAAATATATAACGTGCCAGGATAAAATATCAATAATTTAGGGTTAAGAGCAACCAAAGCCAAAAAAAGTAGTGTTTGGTAAAATTACTAATTTTTAGTTGATTTTTCATAAAAAAATAAATCGAAAATCCGACAAAAACTGGTGATGTTATTAGGCACCGAGTGAAAATTGCTCTGTTTTTCACATAACTCTTTTGGTCTTAAATAAGATTAGACTAGTTTACAAGAAAAATGAAGTTACGAGAAAAAGTGCTTTCTAGATTAATTTTGGGTCGCTGAATACGAAAATAATACTCTATTTCTCTTTCAAAGAAGTTCGAGTTAAAAAAAAATTTCTTTTGCTTCCACTTTTTTGTTTTTGCTCTATTTTTTATTACAGAAAAATAATTTTTCATATTTTCAGAATCTAATGTGACAGATTTTAACAATTTTAAGGTAATCGCGATAAGCTAAGAAGATTAAGTTAATTTTGGATCGCTGAATATGAAAACCAAGTCCATTTTTTTCAAAAAAGCATTTTCAAGATTTTTTTGAAAAAGGTGTTTTTGGGCACTATTTTAGTTATTTGTCAATATCTTGTTCAAATAGGATCCGATCGAAACAGGTCGAAAGGTATTGATGTGCCCTTTCCGAACATGTATAATATGCGCAGATCAAATCTGGACAAACATATGATTACGGCTTAAAAGACAACTGTCAAAATTCTCTTTGTAGTAAACATAAGATAAACGTTTTCTCTTGCATTAACTGCTATGAACTGCGTTTAGCGAGTAACGGTTTGTCCGGAATTTCCTTTCAAAGAGAATTTTGACAGTTTGCTTTTAAGCCGTAATCGTATGTTTGTCGAGCAATGTACATTTATTATTATTACAATCGACCAAAGTAAAAAAGTCTAATGTTCGCCCTTTTTTAAAAAAATGCACATTTCTAGTAAATTTTTAATAATAAATCAAGGACAGAAGAAAATTCATTTAATTAGATAAATAATCTTTTTGCATAAATTTTAATACAATGATCACAAAAGTCGGATGAAAAATGTAGATATGAAGGTATGTAGGTATGCAGCACTGAGTGAAAATTGTAACTTTTGATTTTTCGCACAAACATACTTTCAGTTGAAATAATCTTCTATACTTGATAGTTATTGTTTGTGTTTGGTACTGTCTTCTCGAGCTTGCATCCATCCATCCTGCGGCATTTGAATGGTTTTGGATATTTCATTGTACAACTAAGTGCTCTTTTTAAAATGTGGAAATATCGTTGGAAAAGTTTTGTTTTGTCTGTGGTGAGTACATATTTTACGAATTAAAGGAATTTTAGCCTTCTGCTTCAACAGACTTCACAGCAGATTCTCAGTTCACAGAAAATTACGTGGCTGGTGCTACGATCCCACTGAGACTCCTTCCCGATAGGGACTCGAATATTTGACGACTGGCTTATGAGACCAGTGCTACACCCTCTAAACCGCCGCACCAGGGCAGGTCCGCTAAAATCATAAAATTTCTATTTCGCTCAATGTGCCATAGCATCATCATTTTTCATCCGATGTTAGTAATATTAGGCTTAAAATTAACGTAATCATATTATTTGTTATCTTAGATTCTAAAAGGTCCGAAAAAAAAATTGTTTTTCGGTAAAAAAAAACATTTAAAAATGAGTATCTTTTAAAAATGGTCAAAAATGCACTTTTTTTAAACTTCGGTCGCTTGCAGCACTAAAGAATTTACATATGATCGACACATATTATATGTTTTTGGAAAGGGCATCTCGGCACCTTTCAACCTGCATATTAACTAAATCAATTGAATGATTTTGACACGAAATATTGACTAAAAACTACAAAAAGTGTTCAAAAACGAGTTTTTTTTTGAGAAAATCGCAAAATCGCTTCTTTGAACAAAAAAATAAATATTGTTTTCGTGTTCAGCAACCCAACATCAATCTAAAAAATACTTTTTCTTGAAACTTCATTTTTCTTGTAAACTAGTGTTATAAATCATGCCGACTAAATCCGTATAAGTTACCGAAAAAAGAGTATATTTTTCCAGTTCTACTTCTAAAACGTTAAGAATATTTCAAACATTTTATCAGAATAAACTCCAAAACTATGTCAGCAAATAATTGTTTGATATATTCCCAAAGGGTGGCGTGTTACCTGTTAGGATATGATCAGTAGGTCGATTAGGCCGAAATGTCAGATTGAGAGTTTGATTGCAACAAAATTTAAATTATCTCGAAGATTACTACATTTTTACATTTTGGAAGATTATTGTTATAAGCATTTTGGCTTTGGAATTATATTTTATTACACGTTTTTATCTTTGGACATCTGACAACAAAAATAACAAAATATAATATTAAGTTTTAATTATTTGATAAATATCACATTTTGCAGTGAATATTCTCTCATAACGAAAACGGTATTCTCGGTAACTCATTTTCGAATAGTTTTACTACAGAGAACAGACAAACACCTCGAGCGACCAAGTGTTGTAAAAATTAACGATCTATTCAAAATACCGATTGCTGCAATTCTGCCGGCTGATCGTAACGCCGGTTACTGGGTTAGTGGCAAGTTGCTACTTATTGCTGTCATTTGGAAAGGGTCGTCATTTCTCTTACACACGTTGAAAACATGATTTGCACGTCAGTCATTAGTGGTTACAAGTCATAATAGAAAATGGAATAGTAAACTTACAACAGCCGTAAAAAATATGGGTACGAAAAGGAGATACATACTATCAGGAACGTGGCGCGGAAGATTTGCAAGACGATCAACAGGATGAGGAAGAAATAAGTCATGCAATCAGTTATGATTCACGACCGTGATGGAAGATTTTTGAACAATATTCCGAGTCAAATGTGTTTCTTCTACGGCCCACAGCTTATCTGCGAGAATCAGGCCCGTTTCAGGCAAAACCTTGCCCAAAATTATTGAAGGAGCTTGTGTAACTTTGAACCTTATTGTATACAACTCTTCAAATATAGCCAGAAGTCGTATAGAACCTATCAATAGAACAAATTTATTGGAACAGTAGATTCAGTAGCACTAGCCCTGCGATTGTGTTGTGCACTAGAAATCAACAAACCAAGATATGATGAAATTTATACGACATGCAAACAAGCATGGTTGTAAACATGCATAGTTTGAATCGAAAATTTAATTGAAAATAAAATTCACATAATTAGAGCATCAAAAGGCATATAATTTTACCTCTTTATTCATATGATATTACACGTCATGTATTTTTCAACCACATCCGAATATAAAAGCAGAAATGCATTAGTTTTTCAAATAATGAAAGAGTAATTTTCAATTGACGTGAAAAATCATAGAAAAATCCGTTAAATAAAACACGCGTGTTTGCGAAATGATTTGTTTTTACATCTATTTGCATGCTCCTAATATGTGCATGATAATCAATGTAACATTACAAAGTATGTTTTCTGTGAACTACAAAGTTTGTCGAAAGTGACTTTGATTTGTTTTATCGGTTGACTTTACAATTGGCTGCTTGTGAACGAATTGTCTATGGCTTCTGGTATCGCCGCTCCAATTTATTATAGCTAATAGAACTTTGCAGAAGAGTATTATCTAAATCATATTTCATTTACCTACTCTTCAACAATAAGCAACAAAAATGAAATGAGCACAAATATTTGATCAGCGGGTTTTCCTTATATACGAACAGCAAAAATATCAGAAACGCGCACAATATGTATACTCATAGCTATCAACCTAACCGGCATTGAAAGTGAAACAAACGATTTAGTAAATAAAGTGTACACTATATACTTCAACACTATTCTGAAATATAGTAACATGCAAGTCCAAAATAGTTATTATTTTCTGTACTTGTCAAGTTGCATCGTTTTGTTTGGATTGTTTGCATGTATTTTTTTCTTTCAATATTATGCCATCGAACCACCCGTGCATCTCGCACACCAACTCATTGCGAAACAAAGCGATGCGCTGCGTAAAAAGAATCAATGAAAACGGGAAAAACTCTCCAAAACTATGAGGCGGAAAATGAAAATTTATGCTATTTTCGAAATAATTGTTGAATACATTATTATACATTTGAATTACCCATGAAATTCCGCATCGAACAGTGTTTTTCAATTTTCGATTCATGTTGTCAGAGCGGAGTTATAGCCATTTTCTTGCTTCAAAAGACATTCCAGGCTTCAGAAAGGAAAATTTCAAAAATCCAAGCATACTTAGTTGTAGAAAATTTAATTACGAAGAGATAAGTATTCTTGGATTTTCGAAAAACGCTTTTATTTTTGAGTTAATCTCCGAGAACGAAAAAATCATTTTACCTGACTTTCACGTTAAGTGTATGTGTAATGGTTTGATATTTAGAAGTGCCTCAAGAGCAGCAGTCGGAGTCGTGGTGAAAGCACCAGTCAACGCCATGAGCGCCATTCTTTGCAGATGGTTTAGCTTTGACTGGACTGTCACCACCTCTCCCCTCTGCCACCACACAAGGCATCCGTATGACAGTATTGGACGTACAATTGTCGTGTAAATCCAATAGATGTATTTAGGTTTGAGACCCCAGGTCTTTCCAAAAGTTCGTCTGCACTGCCCGAAGGCCATGCACGCTTTCTTGACTCTGAACTCAATGTGAGCAGACCAATTCAGTTTGGAATCCAATATGACTCCAACGTATTTGACTTGATCTGCACACAGCAGCTCAGAATCAAAGAACTGCAAGGGACGAACCCCGGTTGTTATTCGCTTCTTCGTGAAAAGAACCATTGAAGTTTTGCTTGGGTTAACTGATAGTTTAACTTGTCGACACCACTGTTCGACAGTTCTTAAAGCCTGTTGCATCAAGTCAAAGATTGTTCCGATGCAAAATCCAGTAATTAGTATTTGGTAATCGTCAGCAAACCCGTAGGTTGGAAATCCAAGCTCATTGAGTTTCTTCAACAAGCCGTCAGCTACTAAGTTCCATAACAAAGGTGACAGAACGCCGCCCTGAGGACAACCGCAAATACTCAACTTCCGTATCTCAGCCTGTCGCAGTGACGAGCAAAGTATGCGGTTACTAAGCATTGAGTTTATCCAACCTGAGATACATGCAGGTATCCCATGACCGCGCGTCGCTTCCAGAATAGACTGGAAGGACACATTGTCAAAAGCACCCTCAATATCTAGGAATACACCCAAGCTAGATTGCTTGAGCGAGAAGGCTTTCTCAATGTTGTAAACAACATCGTGAAGCAGAGTGATCGTGGATTTCCCACACTGATATGCATGTTGCATTTTGTGCAGTGGATATTCAACTAAACTAACGTTCCTGATGTGATGATCGATTATCCGTTCCAAAGCTTTCAGAAGAAAAGAACTTAAGCTGATAGGCCTAAAACTCTTGGCTTCTTCATAGCTTGAGCGCCCCCCTTTGGGAATAAATCAAACAGTTATTTCTCGCCATGCTTTCGGGATATACCCGGTAGCAAGACTGGAAAGCAAAATCTTTTTCAAGACATGTTTAAGAATATCAAATCCCTTTTGCAGTAGCACGGGAAGTATTCCATCTTTTCCGGGTGATTTGTATGGAGCAAAGCTGTCAACTGCCCACTTGACCGATTCAGTGGAAACCAATGTGCGTGCTAACGCCCACGAGTCCGAATCACCAGAATGAGATCTGTGAACATTGATCAACTCCGGATCGATACAACCTGGAAAGTGTGTGTCGAAGAGACAATTAAGAACATCTTTTTCGTCTGTCACATAAACACCATCTCTGGTTTTCAAGGAGTTCATCTGAAAATCATTCGATTTGGAGAGAATTTTATTTAATCTGCTAGCCTCGTTCAGACTAGAGACATTAGTGCATAGGCTTTGCCAGCCAGCCCGTTCTGCAGATCTAAGACATTTCTTATATGCACTACGAGCTGACCTGAAAGCCCTGGAGTCATCACGCTGACGCCGGTTCCAAGCTCTTCTCATAACCTTCTTCATTCTATCAAGCTCAGCCCTCCACCAAGGGGTTCCCCTAGTCGATTCAACAGTACGAAGTGGACAAGCTTCTTCGTAGGATGCTAATATGAAAGAGTTTGTCGTATCCACGACGTCATCTAAGTCGTCTAATTGACTAATTGTTGGAAAATATCCATGAAATTTAGTCGCCAAGTTTTCCAAAAAGAGGTCCCAGTTTGTAGATTTAGGATTACGATATGTCACCACATTGAAGGTGACATCAAAATGCTCGAAAAATATATATTTATGATCGGATAGAGACGGTTCAGTTTCATTTGGAACCTGCCAATTTCCCAGTTCATGCAAAATTCTATCAGAGCAAAGTGTTATGTCTAACACCTCCTCCCTCCCAGACCTCGCAAAAGTTGGTCGGTTTCCCACATTCAGAATATGGAGATTTGTACTACTTATGTACTCCATCAGTTCAGAGCCTCCAGATTGATGTCTGAGCTGCCCCAAATGATGTGATGAGCATTCGCATCACTGCCGATAATGAGCGGAAGCCCATTTCTGCTACAATATGATACAACGCTTTTGAAATCATCAGAAGGAGATGATTCGTTATACGGTAGGTATGCTGAACAATATATATATTTTTTGTCTACGTTTCCGACAGTCAATGTAACTGTGACAACACAGATATCGCGAGTTGTGAGCTCCGATATGAGACACGCGTCAATAGCCTTATTTGCAAGAATGCAAGCACGAGGCATTTCACGTGGGTTAGTCATGCCTGTCTTGTTGTAAGCAATGAAGGCAGTGTTAAGTAACTTTCCAAAATAGAAGTTTCCTTTATGGAAATACGGTTCTTGAACCAATGCTATGGAAGCTTTACCTTCCTGCATGAGTCGAGATAAATTCATAGTTGCTGTACGTTTATGTTGGAGATTGACTTGTGCTATTCTAACCATTGTTGATTAGAGAACTGTACATTTCATCTCCAACACAAATTGCACAACAACTAGAGGACACCAAGCGAGTTGGGATGTTAACGCATTTAGCGAGCCATATCAGGTTTAAATGGGACATGATCATTTGATTCCCACGATTTGCGAAGAAAATAATGGTCCACTGTGTCAGAGATTCGCATAACACAGCAAGGGCAAAACCCAAAATGCTCCGTGCGCGACTGGCATATTTTAGACCCTCCAATCATTAAGTCCTCGGCACGGAACTACACCTTGACTTAGGGTCTCCTACTTTCAGTCGCCTCCTACGACATGGCAGCAGGACTCCAGTGGCTCAATTCTAGGCCGGATACCACACGGCCTCTGGGCAGGTTCATCTGTACACATCGAAATTTGATAATCGAAACTCAACAACAGACCCGCCAATCATTAAGTCCTCGGCACGGAACTACACCTTGACTTAGGGTCTCCTACTTTCAGTCGCCTCCTACGACATGGCAGCAGGACTCCAGTGGCTCAATTCTAGGCCGGATACCACACGGCCTCTGGGCAGGTTCATCTGTACACATCGAAATTTGATAATCGAAACTCAACAAAACTTCACCGAACTACCATCAGCCGAGAGTCTCTGCAAACCCCCAGCCAACAAAAATTCGGCAAAATTAAGTGGATCATCGGTGAAAAAAATCGGTGTGTAGAGTGAACGTTCCGCTGCGTAATGCAGCATACTGGGGAGTTCGCCCGACTCTTCCCAGGCTCCGTTCGCTATTGAGAATGTTTTAAACCCCCTCAACAATTTTACCCATAGCACGGGTCGCATGACACTATGGAATTGGGGTTCCCTGTTTGGTAGATTTTTACCACTGAAACAGGTAGTCCGTAGTGTAATTCTTAGCCGGTTGAAACAACCACTACTGACACTACATGGCTTATCTAGGCTGTTCGGTGAAAGAAGCTGACATTGAAGAACAGCTTCCATATTTAGATGGGCGAACAGCCGCAGAAGGAAGGAAGGAAGGAAGGATAACGGGAGGAGAGGGATTCGGGCTAAGTGCTTATTTAAAGGCGGCACTGGCTCGCCTTGTCAGGGCTGCTTTAGGGCATGTGGTATTTAGGCCTAGGACGTATAGGGCCCACTACCTCGTCCTACCACACCCGCAGTCAGCCCCCGCTGCTGGTTCGGGTCGCGAATCACAACTAGTTGCTATCGCGATTAAGCATTATCCACCACCTATGACCCGCCCGGTTGCTTGCAGCTCAGCTTCCCACGTAGCGTTCCTCCACCACCACGGAGCCCGGGCACGAAGGAGTACAGGGTGTATATTCCAGCTAGCAGGGTTGACGTCAGTGGGGTCGTTTCCGATTCGAGTATGAATTGCGAGGACCTGCTAAAATATGGGACTGGCTGTTTCAAAGACCCCATGCTTAAGTCAGTGAAGATACTGGAATGCAAACGTTTGCATTTAGCATCAGTCGCAGCTGACGGCAAGAAAATATACGTCAACTCAGACTCTTATCGGGTGACCTTCGCCGGCTCTGCCCTACCCAACTAGCTTCATGAACTGTACTAATTGCAAACAATTGGGACACACAGCCTCCCATTGTAGCAATAAAGCCCGCTGTGGGAAATGCGGTGGGAATCATGCGGATGATTCCTGTGGTAGAGATGTCGAAAAGTGTCTCTACTGTGGGGGAAACCCACATGATCTCCCTTCATGTCCCGCGTACAAACAGCACAAGGAAAATCTTAAGCGTTCCCTTCAGGAACGCTCTTAGCGATCTTTTGCAGAAATGCTTAAGATAGCTACGCCACCTGTCTCTACGAACATCTTTACCAACTTGTCTACTGACGAAGGCGACTGTGATGAACCCCAGGAGGGAACATCTTCTGCTGTGCCTAGAAATAATTGAAAAAGGACGAATATTTCCTACCCCAAGCTTCGTCGTAAAGGCCAGAAGGTGTCTCTTCATGGTCCCCCTAAAATAACTACTCAAGGAAGTACTGGTGCAAAACCGAAGCAAGTCGCTCCCGGTCTCAGTAACCTGAGCTCAGAAAAGGAGTTCCCAGCACTTCCAGGAACATCAAAAACCCCAAGTCTTCCCATATCTCAGCCACAGAAAGAAAACAGTGCTGGCTTAATAAATTTCTCTGACATTGTGGACCGTATTCTTACAGCGTTAAATATTTCTGACCCCCTTAAAAGTATCTTGATAAGCTTTCTCCCCGCAGTAAAAATATTTTTGATGCAGTTCACTGCGAAATGGTCAGCGATTGTATCCTTCGATGGCTAATTCATCGAACGAGGTCAAGGATTTAATCACTGTTCTACAGTGGAATTGCAGAAGCATTATCCCGAAAATCGATTCGTTTAAAATCTTACTAAATAATTTCAAATGCGATGCATTTGCCCTATGCGAGACATGGCTCACTTCAGAAATAACACTACACTTCCACGATTTTAATATTATTCGCTTGGATCGAGAAGACTTTTGGGGATCAAAAAGTGCTATTCTTTCAATCGGATCGACCTCCCCTCGACACCAGGCATTGGAGTTGTCGCTTGCCAAACCAGAATTAAAGGCAAAGACCTTTGCATTGCTTCCACCTACATCCCCCCTAGAGCCTCAGTTAGCCACCGACGGCTTTGCGATATTGCGAAACTCCTCCCCGCATCGAGGCTAGTTTTAGATGACTTCAACTCCCACGGCACGGCATGGGGTTGCCTTCATGACGATAATCGATCTACCCTACTCCATGAGCTTTGCAACAACTTCAATATGACTATTTTGAATACGGGTGAAAAGATACGGATTCCTGCCCCTCCAGCGCGACCGAGCGCCTTAGATCTGTCCCTCTGCTCGACATCGCTGCGGTTAGATTGCATGTGGAAGGTAGTCTCTGATCCCCACGGCAGCGACCATCTGCCAATCGTAATTAATATTGTTAACGGTTCAGAGCCACCGAATACAATCAATGTTTCGTATGACCTCACACGAAATATTGATTGTATATTCCTCCGGAGGAAGAGTACGGGTTCCTGGCTGGCTTGATTCTCGATACCGCGATTCAAGCTCAGACTAAACGCGTACCAGACGCGAACTCACGCGGGCGTCCTCCCAATCCATGGTGGGACAGAGAGTGCTCAGACGTGTACGCGGAGAAGGCCGCTGCGTATAAGACCTTCCGGGACGACGGGTTGCCAGCTAGCTACCGACAGTACGCGATGGCGGAAACGCGCATGAAGAGTTTGATAAAAGCCAAAAAACGTAGCTACTGGCGCCGGTTCGTCGACGGACTAACGAGAGAAACATCGATGAGCACTCTTTGGAGTACGGCCCGGCGCTTACGAAACCGAAACAGTACTAATTAGAGCGTGGAATATTCAAACCGTTGGATATTCGATTTTGCCAAGAAGGTTTGTCCGGATTCCGCCCCGGCACAGAAGATCTACCGCGCCGCGTCCCCTCACAATAACGCGAACGAAACACCGTTTTCGATGGTGGAGTTCTCACTTGCTCTCTTATCATGTAACAATAAAGCCCCAGGGCCAGACAGAATCAAATTTAACTTGTTAAAGAATCTGCCAGACTCTGCCAAGAGCTTGTTGAATTTATTTAATAAGTTTCTTGAGGGTAATATTGTCCCTCATGATTGGAGGCAAGTGAAGGTCATCGCTATTCAAAAACCAGGAAAACCAGCCTCCGATCACAACTCATATCGACCGATTGCGATGCTGTCCTGTATCCGAAAGTTGTTCGAGAAAATGATCTTGTTTCGCCTCGATAATTGGGTTGAAGCAAATGGCTTACTGTCAGATACACAATTTGGTTTCCGCAAAGGCAAAGGGACGAACGATTGTCTTGCGTTGCTCTCAACAGAAATTCAAATGGCTTATGCTAGCAAAGAGCAGATGGCATCAGTTTTCCTAGATGTAAAGGGGGCTTTTGATTCTGTTTCTATCACAATTCTTTCTGAGAAGCTGCACCAGCATGGTCTTTCACCGACTCTAAACAACTTTTTGCTAAACTTGCTGTCCGAAAAACATATGCATTTTTCGCATGGTGATTTATCGACATCACGAATTAGCTACATGGGTCTTCCCCAGGGCTCATGTCTAAGCCCCCTTCTCTATAACTTTTACGTGAATGACATTGACGAATGTCTTGTCAATTCCTGCACGCTAAGGCAGCTTGCAGATGACGGTGTGGTCTCTATTACAGGTCCCAAAGCCGTCGATCTGCAAGGTCCATTGCAAGATACCTTGGACAATTTTTCTGCTTGGGCCCTCCAGTTAGGTATCGAGTTCTCCACGGAGAAAGCTGAGCTAGTCGTATTTTCAAGGAAGCGTGAACCAGCGCAACTACAGCTTCAATTAATGGGTCAAACTATTGCTCAGGTTTCAACTTTCAAATATCTCGGGGTCTGGTTCGACTCTAAAGGAACCTGGGGATGTCACATTAGGTATCTGAAACAGAAGTACCAGCAAAGGTTCAACTTTCTCCGTACAAAAACCGGAACATGGTGGGGTGCCCACCCAGGAGATCTGATCAGGCTGTACCAAACAACAATATTGTCGGTGATGGAGTACGGGAGTTTCTGTTTCTGCTCCGCTGCGAACATACATTTCATCAAACTAGAGCGAATCCAATATTGTTGTTTGCGTATTGCTTTGGGTTGCACGCACTCGACACATACGATGAGTTTAGAAGTGCTGGCGGGCGTCCTTCCGCTGAAAAATCGATTTTGGGACCTCTCATATCGATTGCTCATCCGATGTGAATCTTGAACCCGTTAGTAATTGCAAATTTCGAAAGGCTTGTCGAGCTCAATTCTCAAACCCGATTTATGTCCTTGTACTTCGATTACATGGCACAAAATATCAATCCTTCTTCATACTATCCCAACCGTGTCAATCTCTTTCATGCTTCTGATTCAACTGTATTCTTCGACACATCCATGAAAGACGAGAATCGTGGAATCCCGGATCACATACGTCCGCAAGTGATCCCAAGCATCTTTCATAGTAAATTTCGAGAAGTCGACTGTAACAAGATGTTTTACACCGACGGGTCAAGCCTCGACGGCTCCACTGGCTTCGGTATGTTCAATCAAAACCTCACCGCCTCATTCAAACTCAATGATCCTGCTTCAGTTTACGTCGCAGAACTTGCTGCTATTCAGTATACCCTTGGGATCATTGATACTTTGCCCACCGATCATTACTTTATCGTCTCGGATAGCCTCAGCTCAATCGAAGCTCTCCGTTCAATGAAACCTAGAAAGCACATTCAATATTTTTTGGGGAAAATCTGGGAGCGCCTGCGTGCTTTGTCTGTAAGATCGTACAAGATTACTTTAGTTTGGGTTCCCTCGCATTGCTCCATTCCAGGTAATGAAGAAGCGGACTCTTTAGCTAAGGCGGGCGCTTTACAAGGTGACATATATGAAAGACCAATTAGCTTCAGCGAATTTTTCAGTATTACTCATCAGAGAATCTTCGAAAGTTGGCAAACTTCATGGAGCAATGGTGAACTGGGAAGGTGGCTACATTCGATAATCCCTAAGGTATCGACGAAACCTTGGTTCAGGGGGATGGATGTGGGTCGGGATTTCATTCGGCTCATGTCCAATCACTACACGCTGGACGCACATCTCCGGCGTATTGGGCTCGTGGATAGCGGTATCTGCGCTTGTGGCAACGGTTATCACGAAATCGAACATGTTGTCTGGGCATGCGCCGAGTACTGTTCTGCCAGATCTCAACTATTCGATTCCCTTCGGGCCCGAGGAAGATCACCCAATGTCCCGGTTCGAGATGTACTAGCAAGCCGCGATATTCTCTACATGTACCTTATATACACGTTCCTCAAAACCATCAATATCCAAATTTAAATGCCCCTATCTTTTCTCTTATCATTCCCAGAAGTGCCCTCTTCCGCCTACCGTACCACAACGATGGTTTGATACGACTCCAACACGAGACAAAACATCTGTCGAATGAACCAACAACACGAGATCTACAGTACAACATCACACGCGCAGCGCGGTGTGTTTCCGATCCGTATCTGAGCCGTACTACGAAATCGTCTGGAGGAACACCTGCCGGCTCGAGGAAAACCGCCCGGCGTCCCAATACTTGATACATCCGTTCGAATCTGTAATCCTGGCCGTTGATTTCTGATGCCGGAAACTGAAAGTTTATATCCCCCCCCGTTCAGCCTTGTCCACCCTCTCTCCCAAGTCTCTGATACACAGATGTATGACTTCACCCCCTTCTCCCCTTGAATATCTTTCCAAAACTTATGTGCCCCCCTATCTTCTAGTTTTAGTTGATCAATCCGTTCGAATCTGCAATCCTGGTCGTTAATTCCTGATGCCGGAAACTGAAAGTTTATATCTCCCCCCCCCCCCCCGTTCAGCCTTGTCCACCCTCCCTCCCATGTCTCTGATACACAGATGTATGACTTCACCCCCTTCTTCCCTTGAATATCTTCCCAAAACTTATGTGCCCCCCTATCTTCTAGTTTTAGTTGATCAATATTTAATCTCGTTAAGGAATGCACAACAGTACCACTCTTTTAAAATAGCCCTAATTGATTCCCCCTAATCTTGAACCACTCTCTCTAGTTATTTCTAGTTAATAAGCTTGTAAAATGTTCCGCTTAGTTAATAATTAATTTCTCCTGCAATCTCCCTTCTAAAAATCATAAAGTGAATTACTATACAAAGAACACACAAAATGACCCGTCCCCCAAATCTTACGAATATTATACCCTCTTTTATATGTATAAGTTAGCTGTAAAGTTTTTTTTTAGTTTCATTATATAAAACAAAATATTATTGAAATGTGTAACCCTCTAGTTTTAAGAAATTCAAAATGTACAACAATGAAAAAATGGCACCTTTAAGCTAACGCATACGTACCTTATCAAATAAACAAATTGAAATCAGTCTACTTTCTACTTCTGCCCAAGTCAGACGTACAATCGAACCAAGTGAACAACAACTAGCAATCTCTCGATCTAGTGTGCATTGTGTCTCGAGAACAAAGGAAACATTCAATTTATTCGTGCCGTCATGAGTAAAGTTGACGAAAAAAGTCTGCTCCGACCCAACACAGCGGTCGTTGACTTTAAATTCTGCTCAATACGATTCAGTTTTAGTGAAGTGGAATACCTGCTGATGGTGAAGATGCAGCTTAGGCTCAAGGAGGTTATCTACCTTCAGTATCATCATCTTCGCAATATAGTACTCATATCATTCAACACGTTAGCCAAAGCTGAACGTTTCGTTCTGCAGAACAACTTGAAGCACGTGGCTGAAAGTGATAAAGTTGGAATTAAGATTCCCGTGTATATAGAAAAAGACTATGTAGATGTAAAGTTACATGACCTATCACCACGTACCCCTCCTGATCTAGTTGCAGAATACATGTCGCGATACGGACAAGTAGAATCCATTACACCTGATACGTGGAGAAATTTCTTCCCGGGTACACCTAACGGTGTTCTTGTGGTGAGGATGCGGATCGAAAGACCTATCCCCTCCCACTTGACTATAAAACTTAAAACCCACGAAGCTACTATTAATCAAACTACGTTATGCACCCACGAGGGGCAAACTCCTACGTGCAAGTATTGTAATCAGACAGCACACCACGGACAACCCTGCGCGGAAGATACAGAGGAGAATGCATCACTACCGATTCCCAACGAATCCACGGAAAAGCAACCCAAAAAAGAGTTTTCAATACCAATACCTGAACCACAAACGGTTGCAAAATTTGTGGCAGCTGTTCAGTCCATATTGACAACTGCAAAAGCAGCATCCAGCACCCCAAAAACGACTGTAAGCAATATCGGTGAAGAAGATAAAAACAATGACGACGGATTTACACTGGTCACCCGTAAGGGTAATAAGCAGGAAAGAACATCTGAGCACCAAGACACCTTTAACGATAGAAGAGAATTAAATGATCCCCATGACGCAGTAGGCGAGCCGCGAAAGAAGGTCTCCGCTCGCAATAAAAAGTTGCGCGCACGAGATCCAACGGGTAATCAATAATATTTGCTTTCATTTTTAATTTTCACATATTGTTAACACATGAAAGATCCACGGCTCCGTTAAGCTACCGCTATGAGTCGTGTCAAATAAACGAAATAAAAAAAAACAAATTGAAAAAAAAGGTTCGAGTTTGGAATATTGTCTAGTATCTCACTGATTTTGTTCAGTCGGGCTTTTGGTGGTAGATAGAGCTAATAGAGGCTGTTGGTTGGTTGACTGGGCGAGGGATATGGTGTTCTTAAAATTTAAAACAATTTTAATTAGAGTTAAAATACATTCACTATCATTAGGGGGTTCTATAGACTCCCCAACCTAACCTTGCACACCCTAGTGTTAAAATAGTTTATTTACCTTTGATTGGATGTATGAAAGTTGGAGGAACCATTTCAACCTTTTGAATGTCTGGTAACTCGAATACTGTAATTGTACACGAATCTTTTGCTTCGCCATTGGCTGTTGTAACATGACATTCGTACACGCCGGAATCCTCTATGCTTGCTCGGTAAATTTCAAGGGTGATGAATCCAAAATGAACGTCACTTACACATCTTTTATTTATTTCAAATTTTTGATTATTTTTATACCAGATAACCTCAAGTTTTTTATTTTCAGAGCAACAGCAGTTCAAGCTTATTGTTTTTCCTTTTAGTAATGTTTGATTCCTCAAACGGCTTATAAATTCGACTTCAGCTATCTTTTTTTTTTGCTTAGAATCAGGTATACGATCCTGGAACAAGAAAGATGATATTCGCTGACTTAATCTCATTTTTGGGGGAAAACTTTCTGTAGCCTTATCCCCCGCCTCTAATTGTGATAAAGATTTGACAACTGATTGAATCTTAGTTGTTGCTAAAGTTTCTTCTAGATGTAGGAGCTGGGACCGTTTCTTGCGCATTTTTTTAATTCTTTGCCCTCGTTTAATCTCTCTTTCATTTTCTGGCATGGGTTTTACATACTCAATTTCTTCATCATTTGTTTGTGCTTCAGATGCAACTTTCACATTTATTTCTGTGTCATCTGCAACTTCTTCGGATTGTTCTCCGTCATCAATTGATTGCACTTTTTTTTCCACAGATGAATCGCGTTCTTCAGAGACATAATCCTCAAATTCACTTTCAGCACTTGTGTCTGTTTCCCATTCCCAGTATCTTTCAGGAGTTTGTCCTCGTACATAATATGTTCCATCTTCCAAAAACACAACCTCCCGATGCTTTCGTGGCTCATTCTTTATATCGTCATCGGCGAATTTTCGTCTTGGATCAGCGTGAAAAATTCTATAAGAAGGCTTTTCTTGTTTGCCCTCAAAACGAAGATAATACTGCCGATTCGATGATCCAAAATCATTATCCGCTTTAACTAAATACCAGCCGTTGTCTCGAGCCTGTGGTTTATGTATGTACAACTTGTATACGCCCATTGGTTCGCGAATTTGTATATATTTTTCATTATTTTCGATTGCAATGCCATCTAAATACCACTGGACCATTATTAACCCATCACCTTTGATATGTGTTTCTAATATAATGTCATCTACGCGAAAGTCGTAGTGTTGACTTATTCCCGTGATAAATATTGGAGCCCTTCCAATTGAAAATTCGGGTTTTTTTATTACTGTAACTTTTGCTTGACTCCTGATTACGCTATCTTTGTACTTAACAACAGCTGTATACACTCCTTCGTCTGCTTCAGAGACTTTTGTCAATTGAATTATTCCTGTAGAGTCTCGAGTTTGATTTTTTATCATTTTGGTGAACTCCAGTGGTTCACCATTCTTCAGCCATTTCATATCAGGTTTTGGACTAGATACAATACAAAACAATTTTACTGATCCTCCATCCGTGACTGTGATATCCCTTAACTCTGTAATAAACTTGGGAAGGGTATTTTTACTTTCTTCAGGCTGAGGTGATTCTGATACAAGCTCGGGGAATAATCGGTGGTGTCGCTGTTTTCGCATTGCTTCTGCATCTTTTTCGCTATATGGTTCGTTGAATGCAGTTTCATCTATCGGTAATCCTTTTTCTGTATTTACTACATTTTTGTCGTGCGATTCTGTTATAATTTGATTTGTGGTTTCCATTCCATCAGATTTTTTTCTTTGCTTTTCATCGTTTGTATTCTCAAATCTATTTATAGTTTTTCTTCTTACTTTCTTTATTTTTGGACCATGATTTATAACTGGTTGAAGTTTTTCCTTCCATTCGTTGTAATCTTCTTCTTCTTCTAATCTATCATCCTCACTATCTTCTTCTACTATTTTATCATCAGCAGATGATTGGTAAGGTTCATATTCACTTTCTGCACTCGTATCTGTCTCATACTCCCATAAGTTCTCAGGTGTTTGACCTCGAACATAATATGATCCGTCTTCCATCCATACAAATTCCCTCGGTTTCTTTTCCAGCGGAAGTTTTATAACAGGTTCTGCATACTGTCCGTGCTTCATCGCATTAGGATCGTGGTAAATTATACCGCGAACGTGGCAATATTCTTTTTTGTTAAGCTTCATAACTACATGTTTAATAATATCCTTTCCAGCGACATTTTCAGCTTCGCATACATACCGTCCTTCGTCTTTCCATTGTGGATCATGAATAGTAAGCTTATGTATTCCATCTGGCTCTCTGAGTGCGAAAAATTTATTGCCTTCGATATTTTCGAGTTGTACACCATCTCGAAACCATTTAATATTTGGCGGAGGGTCACCTCGAACGTGCAGTTCTAACACCAAATCATTGACCTGCACATTGAAGTATTCTGCAAATAATAAAAGCGAATAATATTAATTTGGAACGTCTCATGAAAAGTATAAAATAAGTTATTTTAAATAACACTGTTTACAAATTTCGGGGTGATTGCAGTATGCTAAGAAAAGAATGTATATTCTATATCAATTTTGGGTCGCTGAACACGAAAATCATATCCATTTTCCTTTTCAAAGAATCGTTTTTGAGATTTTTGAGAAACGTATGTTTGGCACTTTTTGCAGTTATTGGTCAGTATCTCAGAAAGAAATCTTCCAATTAACATTGTAATAACCCAGACTCAAGATGTCAGATACGACCAAAAGTGCGTCACTGAATGATGATTAATTAGCAATCCATTTTTTACTCTACTTGATCATAGCTGTAGACACTACATCTCTCCCTTGTTTTATTGGTGATTTAATCTTTTATAATTTATTTATAATATTATTCATATACTGAATAATCGTTCAATTCACTAGACTTCTTAGTTTGGCTTTTGGTTTCACGAAGCCGTATTGATCCTGTCTGTCCTACTCAACTGCTGTTGCCAAGTTTTACATTTCTTATAAAAGACATGTATAGAATTCGCTCAAACTTTCAAGATTTTTTCCGAGGCCCAGAGGGCCGGGTCTTATATACCAATCGACTCAGCTCGACGATTTGGGAAAATGTCTGTGTGTGTGTGTGTGACAGACACACTCTTATTCGTGTTTCTCAGCAATGGCTAAACCGATCCTATCCTAACCAATTTTTAATGAAAGGCCTATCACCCAGACAGAACGCTATTAATTTGTTATGGACTCGGATGTTTAGTTTCCAAGATATGAAAGTTTGAAAGTGCAAAAATGGTGATTTTTGAAGTTTTTTGGAATTATCTGCCGAAATTGACGACATAGATAAACTTTTTATATATGAGCATGAGCATGAGCATGTGCATGATGACCATACAATTCGTAGTTGCTACTCCGTGATTGACCAGAATAAGCAAAATTGCACAGAGAATCAACGAATGGAGCCTGGGAGTAGCTTTCCATCCTCAATGTGCACGTTTCGAGGTTTCTAAATTTTGAGGTGTCAATAACAGCGCCGGCCACGTCCTCACAGTCATCGGGGAAGGAAGGGAATGTTAGTGTGACAACCGTTGTTATAGAGACCGTGTATACCTCTGCATCTCTGCGGTTGTCACGGGAAGGAATTTTGGTTAGTGGGATGGGATCAATAGCTACATAGAGCAGGATTCACCTTGATAAATGATACGATCTATGCAACTCTCTGAAGCGTTATCATGTATTTATTGCTCTGGGCAGCCGGCTGCCGAGAATTGAGATTGGATTTGTCGTTTGATGTATTAATACGGAAATTTTTGGTGCACGAAATATGCAACTTAAACTCCGGACAGCCGGCTATCGGGAGTGCAATAAAATGTATACCGCAGTAATATGTCAAAGACCCCACCACGGACACCAGTGAGGGCTCCGCTCCACCCCACGAACCACCCGGTCCACAATCCAAGGAACGCACAGAAAACGGCATCAACATCTCCGCCTCGTTCCGTAGAACCAATACAATAAGGGGTCGTGCACAAATGACGTAGCTTTTTTTCGGCGATTTTCGATCCTTGTAGCATTTGGTCACAAAATTGTAGCCTCACCCTTGCAAATAACGTAACATTTTCTATGACCCACCCCCTCGCACCGCTGCTGGCCAACAAAAAAATTCAAATTTGTTTCGTATAATTCTTTCAAATATATGTCCTTACAAGCTTTTGACGGCTTTTATCAAAATTTTCGCTATCACAACAATTTACATACACAATGAATCAATTACATGACAAAAATCGTGTTGACAGGTTTGTTTTGAATTTTATATGTCATGGATTAAATTTGTAACAGCGTACAAATAACCTTAACGTTTTTTGGATATCTAACAATACCGCAAATTGTAAAACTTACTACATGAAAAATCGTATGAAAAGTAATTTTTGTGAATTTACATTTATTTCTCTTTAGAATAGAGGAGTATTAAATTATTTTCTTTAACGCGTCGAAAAAATTTAAACTTAATGCTACGTCGCACTGCCCTTGCCTATGCGCAGCGAAAACCCGAATTGGACGCCCCAACAGTCGTCCATCATCCGAGCCAATACGATGACAAAGCCAGACCTACACCTATCCGATCCGTCCCAGTGACGGTCCAGCTCCGTGCACGGACACCAACATTCCTCAACACGACTCAAAAGAGAGCACTCACACCCGTCCGGCACAGCACTGTCGGACAAGTGTGAACGCCCACACCCGAACCGTACGCAAGAATACCGGTGTCCGCGCACGGCACCGAAACGGATCGGACAGGTGCATATAGTGCTTAAAGACGGCAGACGCTGCCCCGCCCAACGAGTCCAAACCGGCGGGGCGATAGCATAAACAGTGCAAAAACATGAATATTACTCTATATAAGAAAACCGTACCACGAATAAGCTTGCATTCACGGGCTGCCTGTATCAAATATCATATATCATACACATAGAGCCCATCCCCACCACCCCACCCACCCGAAGCCGCCGGTCAGAGCAGCACCAGCCATCTCCGCTCAACGCGCTGTGTCAAAAGGTATGGCAACAACTGCGGCATCCGACTCGTCCAAACACGATCACCCCACTGCTCCGAGGGCATCCGTGCTCCTACTTTGGCTCCCACCAACGAAGCAAAGCTGTCGATGCCAATCCCTACGCATCCCCTCGACCGTAGGCCGAGCAATCAATGAACCAGTGAGGCCTCCTCCCCAACAGGACGAAAATTTGCACTTTACTCTATCGTCTTGATATCCGCTAGCACTGTTTGAGAAAAAAAAAATTGCTCCCCCTTTCTCTTGAATCCAGAGACAAACAAAATGAACGATGCTGATCCGAGATCACATGAATTGGGCGCTATCCCTTCATCGCGAACACTTTCAAATAAATCACGTGACACAAACACTCCGTTGTCTTTCCACAATCATTTTCAGGTTCCCAACTATCCCAGTGTAAGTCCGACCTGTGCATAATAATACGAGCGTGTGAATGTCTGGTACTCAGTGTCGTTCTTGCTTGCATGTATATATGTGTGGCATGAAACTTTGATCACCTCACTGCCATTTACTCCGTGTGCAGGGAGGGATAGAGATAGCATGTTGACAGACTGCTATCAAGGTTGCCAAAAATGCATAAAAATAAATACGTATACCGATTCATATGCTTTTTATAAACCAAGAAACTGTATGTACGAATACACTGATTTTGGTTCAAAAATAGATATTCGCGTAATTCGGGACAAGGCCACTACAGCCAAACGTCATAATATCCCCAAAATATATAAACCGAGACCAATGCGCAATATCGCCACGACTGTTCATTCATGTTATGAGAAATTCAAAAAAATCCGTCAATGCATCTGTATATTTGAAGAAATAATAAAGAAATCAGCAGAACTTGAAAAAAAATGTGTGATCTGTGAAAGTGCATCGAACAATGCCTCCACTGAAAAAATCTATGAAAGTGGTAACCCTGATAAGTTCGCTGTAAAATTTATTGTTGGCCTACCACCATCTTGTGAATCGATAAATCTGTCTCCTATCGCATATGCTTTTCACTACCTTTCTGAATCGAATATTCTGGAATATCATGACTGGTGGAATTTAACACATTCAGCTATATGGTGGGTATAGTGATGAATGAATCGAAAGCGATCTTATGGCGTCGCTACTTGCACTGTTATATAAAAAAACAAGACGGCTCCCCGGTATAAAATAGAATAAAAAGATACTTCCTTTGGTTGTATAGATGTGCGCCTTTTGGCAGAATGCAAATGGCCGGATCTCTGGAGATCTTCTTCATTCATTTACACTATCAAATCACTTCACTCGCGCAGTACTCGACTTAATTTCATTATCAACTAGTAGAACATGGCTTTATTTGGAAAACTAATATCCACTATAACTTTTAAATTGCAAATATCACTAAGAAATTTGATAAAAAGTCAGTTCTACATTAGTAGACGACATTTGCACAAGGCCGTGTTGCCGAATCTCTCGACATAGATAAACTTTTTATATATTTGTAAAAAGGTTATACGAATTCCTTTCGAACGAGCTATAGTTGTAGTTGAAATCGGACTAGCATAAAAAGAGATATTTAACTTTAAATACGGACGAAAGATTTTTATCATTTCCCATAGCCAGAAACAAGACCGAAGAAAAGAAATTTATTATTAACGCATAAATAGTTAATTTTAGGTCAATAGCATCTTTGGAGAATTTAATGGATATAATATGTCCTTTCTTTTGGTATTGTGATTTTACTGATTAATCCCCTACGAGTGAGATATTTTAATAAATTTTCTTGGAAGTTATTGAGATGATGCCTTCAATAAATTTGTAGCTCTTACTTTTGCGAATAACTTTACGGAAGACATCAAATATCTATTTTAATCACTTTAAAAGTTATGGCTTGTAGTTTCTGGATTACTCTTTTTCGCCTATTTATTGTTCAATATAGTTATAATCCATTTAAATAAACCAAATAGTATTTCGACAATGCGAATTTCGTTTTACATTTCTTACAAAAGAAATGTATAGGATTCGCTCAAACTTTGAAAACTTTTTCCGAGGCCCGGAGGGCCGAGTATCATATACCAATCGACTCAGCTCGACAAATTGAGACAATGTCTGTATGTGTGTGTGTATGTATGTATGTACAAAATGTCATGTAATTATCTCAGCAATGGCTGAACCGATCTTAATGAAATTAGTTTCAAATGAAAGACCTAACGTTCCCATTTGACACTATTATTTTTGATTTTCGATATGTTGTTTACTTTCTGAGATATGGGCGATTTTGTCAAAACGCGGCAGGTTTTTTGCAAATAAGTTTCGAACAATACAATATAGTCCCATAAACTGCACATAAACATAAAGCTTGTAAAAATACCTTTCTAACAAGCTATAGATTGCCAAAATCCGTGCACCAGCGGCGGAAATATTAAACATTTTGTATTTTTAGTCCTCGCTTACCAATTTCCACTAATTAAAAATGAGATTGTTTCATACAGAGTATTGCTTTACTGGTGTTTTAGGGGCAAAACTAAACCGATTTTGGGTATGAAAACACATCTACGTGATTCAAGGAATTCGATGTTGAGAACATTTTGTGAATTACCTTTATAATAAATTAACTATTTCTCAAAAATCAATATATAAGTTCACTTCAAAGACAAAATAATGTGTTGATAAAGAAACAGTGAGTTCTAGTATTTATTCCTTGGATTAGGCATTGCGTTCAATCATGAGGTATATGTTGGGTGGTATATCAATACACGGATCAACAAGTAATTCACCTAGTAGTGAGATAAAAGATTTCTAATATAATTATACTTGTGGCGTCACCGAAAGCAACTGTAACAAGCCCAAAAATCTAGCGAAAATATAGCTCTTTCGCAAGATTTAGGTTATACTAGTTACGGCGCAAAAATTACTACTTACATTATTTATGATAAGAATGTAAGAAATCAATATATCATAATAATATACCTATAAAAATAATGTCACTGCATTAACCATCATTTGCCATTCCTCACACGCCCCCCCCCCATCTCTCTCTATCCTCTCTCTCTCTCTCTCTCTCTCTCTCTCTCTCTCTCTCTCTCTCTCTCTCTCTCTCTCTCTCTCTCTCTCTCTCTCTCTCTTCTATCGCATCTATCTAGCTATTTCTGTATCCATTTCTTATTTGCGTGATAAGATCTTCTGCCAATCTGAAATATGTATTAATTGTAATTGCGAAAGTTTGAGAAAACAAAACTTTTTTTTTTTGTTGCTATATCAATTCAACTTTAATTCAATTGTTTTCAAAGCCTGTATCTACACTGTAATTAAGGAAATTCATGGCTATGTCAGAAAAATATTTGGCTTAACTGGGAATATGAAAGCTTGACGATGAAAATTTTCAAAAGGGACATTCCACGTGCGATATTTAAACTATTCGTATCTTTATTGAATTTTGAATGAAATATATGCTCAAAGACTGAAAGCTGAAGCCAGCAGGATTGGACATCAACGTTTCGAAGACAAAATACATGAGAGGAAGAGGTTCTAGAGACGACAATGTGAACCTCCCACCCGAGTTCGGATTGACGGTGACGAAATCGAGATGGTCGACGAATTCATGTATTTGGGCTCACTGGTAACCGACTACAATGATAACAGCAGAGAAAGTCAGAGAGGGATCTTGGCGGGAAATCGTGCCTACTTTGGACTCCGGAGGACGCTCCGATCGAACAAAATTCGCCGCCGCACGAAGTTGATTATCTTCAAGACGCTGATTAGATCGGTGGTCCTCTACGGCCACGAGATCTGGACTATGCTCGTGGAGAACCAACGCGCCCTTGGAGTTTTCGGACGAAAGGTGTTGCGTACCATCTATGGTGGCGTGCAGATGGAAAACAGAACGTGGCGCAGGCGAATGAACCATGAGTTGTATCAGCTGCACATTTGTTGTATTGGTACGAACTTTCATGAAAAATATCGGATCAAAGACCAAAAATATTCACAAATTAGATCTAGGAAAAGAAGTCTCCCAAAGTACCCACTCTCGATAGGGGATGCAACTACAATGTGTCTTCTAACTTATCGTCGTCCATTTTTGGATATACTGAGTAGTTTGAACCATTTCTTTTTCACAGTATTGGTCTGTATAGGACTTATTTATCCATATTTCCTGCACGAGAATTCCGAACGAAACAATATGAAAGCTATAAGGATGAATGGAAAGAGACTGCATTGCAATCAACTGAATGCACGGCTTTTATGCTATCGACATAGCCTAGACATTTCACACTATTTACTTCAATGCAAATGAAAACTTTGAAATATCTACCTGTCTCATTCTCGAATCGCATTCTCCCTGTCGTTCTCTGTTCAAGGGGCTTGAAAGCACATGTGACCTTGTCTCACTTTACTATATTCAATTGCGCGTTAAAATACTGGACCAGTAAATTCAATTCTGTACATAAATATTTTATTCGGGAATATGTGACCAAAAAGTAAACTTCGAATTCCAAAGCAAATTGAACGTTCCAGGTTCCTGATAACTAATTAAGGTCCAACAATAAAGTAGAAACACCATTAAAACGACGCCGTCAAGTAAAGAAGCATGAAAACAAAAAGAATAGAACCAAAAAAAATGGAAGCCATAGAAAGTCCATTGCATATTTATTAGCCTTTTCTCAGAAGATGGGATTTTCAAAAACATTTCAAAACTTTCTGTTGCAATGGTTCTCAAATTCGTACAATCCGGTTTATTAATTTTCTTTATTTTGAATAAAGAAAATTAATAAACCGGAAACTTAATTAAAATGAAATGGTCATATATTTGAAGCTAAAAACATGTTTGACATGTTTTTAGCTTCAAATATATGACCATTTCATTTTAATTAAGTATTTCATTCCGCATCTTTTTATTCGTTTTGTTCATCTGCGTTCATTTTACTTATTTTATTCGTTTCATTCTTTGGATTCACTCTGATCAGTTTATTCTTTTTGTGCATTTTACTCATATCATTCATTGTTTTCATTGTATGCATTTTATTCATTTTGTTCAGTTTCTTCATTTTAATAATCCGACTACTTTTTCAGTTTTAATCATTTCATCCAAATAATTTATTTGATTCAATTTATTTCTTTATATTAATTTATAACCTTTTACCATTGTTCAATTTTTCATTTTAATCAATGCATTTAATTCTGCTAATTTTCTTCTTTTTATTCATTTTATCACTTCAGCTCAATTTGTTTATTTGATTCGTTTGTTTTATTTATGCATTTCATTTATTTTTTTACTTTATTTTGTTCATTCATTCTTTTTATTCATTTGATCCATTTCATTAATTTGATTCATTGTATTCACTGGATGAATTAAATCAATTCGATTCATTTAATTCATTTGATTCATTTAATTAATTTGATTAATTTGATTCATGTGATTCGTGTGATTCATTTATTCATGTGATTCATTTGATTCATATGATTCATTTGAGTCATTTGATTCATTTGATTCATTTTATTCGTGTGGTTCATTTGATTCATTTGATTCATTTGATTCATTTGATTCATTTGATTCATTTGATTCATTTGATTCATTTGATTCATTTGATTCATTTGATTCATTTGATTCATTTGATTCATTTGATTCATTTGATTCATTTGATTCATTTGATTCATTTGATTCATTTGATTCATTTGATTCATTTGATTCATTTGATTCATTTGATTTATGTGATTCATTTGATTCATTTGATTTATTTGATTCATTTGATTCGTGTGATTCATTTGATTCATATGATTCATTTGATTCATTTGATTCGCTTGATTCATTTGATTCATTTGATTCATTTGAATCATTTGATTAATTTGATTCGTGTGATTCATTTGATTCGCTTGATTCGCTTGATTCATTTAATTTATTTGATTCATTTGGTTCATTTGATTCATTTGATTCATTTGATTCATTTGATTCATTTGATTCATTTGATTCATTTGATTCATTTGATTCATTTGATTCATTTGATTCATTTGATTCATTTGATTCATTTGATTCATTTGATTCATTTGATTCATTTGATTCATTTCATGCATATCTTTAATTTTATGCATTTCATGTTCAGTCATTCGTTTTATTTCATTCAATTTGTTAGTATGAGTCAATTTATTTTATTATTCTTATAACTATTTCTAAATATATCATATCTTAATTTTTATGTAATAACCTAATCTAATTTGATTCGTGTATATTATAATTTTGATTTCCATTAATTTTTCTACTCATTTAATGAATTTAAAAACCTATTGTTTCATTTTTTGCTTTACTTTTTTATTTCGGTCGTTTTGTTGATTTCTATAATTTATTCAGTTTATTCGAGATTTTATTCGTGCAAGACTAGAAATTGTTTTCATCCCACCTCTAGTTGGGTGCCTACTTCTCGTGAGTTCTGCAAACTAATCCAATAGTGAAATGTGTAAGAAATGTCTCATCTCACTGCTAGGTGGATTAAATTGTTTTTTCTATCTACAACCGCTAGAAATAACCACCGAACAATTCCAAGTTGTCTAGATGGAACTTGATCACTTATCGGTGAAAAAAAATTCATTTGCGCCAACTTTCTGACTGCAAATTTTCTAATTTATAACCTTCGGATCGATCTCAAACATATCTCGGAAAATAAAAAACGAAATAAAAAACTCCAAGCAACGCTGTAGTCATCAGGCTTTGGCTCCCCCGCCTAAAAAAATTAATTTGATTGAAGTTAAACATTTATTGTGTTACAATTCACTTTTTACTACACGAGGTGGCCGTACCACCTTAGTCACCGGCTAGGGTCATTTTCTTATTGTCTCCAGAGGAAATTTACACGTGGGAGAACTTTCAACCCTTCAAATACCAAAGGTCACTGAGCGGAAGTCGAACTGAGCGGAAACAAGCAAATGGACTCACTTAACAAAAAAATAGACGACACAGCTAAATTACACTTAAAGACCAGACATTTTTATTTAATTTTAATTTAATTTCACTTTTTGTTGGGGTAGGGAATAATTTTAAAACAAAAAGGGATAATTTTACTTGCGCATTTTATTTTGCTGACATCTTCCTTGTTGGGCACCGCGTGGTGCTTCGTTGCGGCCGTGTAACTCGTTGGTCGACATGCAGCAATCCAGGGGAGGTGCGGGGCGATCAACGGCGGGCCTGCCGGAGAGGGTGCAGTCAGTGCCTGGCGATAACGATGATGATGAGGGGTCTTCGTTAGCAGCAATTCGGCCGTTTTTTTTTATACGAAGGCCGGCTTTACACAAAGCGACCCGGGGAGTGACACTACGCGCACTGTTTGTATAGGAGTTCAACAAAGTCGAGCGAGTTGTTTCTTCACAACGGTTAACTACCAAACCCTTTAGGTACTAGGGTTGTAATGGCGTACACAATAGCGTATAACTTGCCCGCTTAGGGCTTTTCTTCACGGACCGGTCTTCCACACAATACTGGCTACCGAACGAAACTCGCGGGCACGTTTGACGTGTGACCGCTTGTGCTGGTACTTACTCCACCGGGTTCAATTAACTATAAGAGACCGGATCTTGCTATTCTGGACCCTTTTATCCTCTCCTTGTCCGGTTTCCAAACAGTTTCCCTCCGGGCCCTGCCTCCGATCACCCGCATCAAACCGCCCCGCATTCGATGACGATGACATTATCATGATGACAGTATGATGATGACGGCAGACGTTATGATGATGACAACAGACGTTTACATTTATCGTTTAGGGTTGGCGTCGTAATATAATTTTTTTGAATTCAAATTTTTATAGCGAATGACAAATATTTTAATACATGTAACTTGTTTCCCAGTTTTACATAATATTTTAATAGAATAACAAGAGATAGTATGATATAATAATTAAGTATAATATAAATTGAGATTGTATATACAAAATGAGTAATTCAATAAATATAATAAATAGTAATGAACGAATAAATAACAAATAGATAAATAAATAAATAAATAAATAACAAAATCTAACTTTGACACCAACCAGGACTACTAAGCAAAACTTAAACGAAACTCAAACATGAAAACATGGAGTGATAACCGACGTGACGTTTATGTTTTACTTAGACATTTACTAACAATATTTTTACCGGTGTACACAAAGAACAGGCCTCGTCAAACACGTAACGGGGACCGTGCGCTGTTATTTATGTACACGCAAAACAAAAAATGACAATAATTATGGTAATGTAATTTTAGCTGACTCAGTGACCAAAGGTAGTATTGTGACCGTCCTAGTAAAAGGTCACAATTTTCCCGGAGCCGGGTGAAAACAAAACAAAGTGTTTTTTTTCGCGTTGATCTGTGGTTATCACGTGCAATGTAGCTCTCTGCCTGTCCTCGTTCAGTACTATTATAGTGCAATGATTTGTCCATAGGCCAGAGGAGCTCTTTTCCACTATAATACGTGAATTCGTACAGGTGAGATTGGCCACCGTAATAAGTTCATGTGTATGTCAAAATCAGGTACGACGTTGTCCATCCACCAGCCTTCCAAGTTGACAACGAGAGTTTTGCTGTCGAGATTGCTTATTGTGCGTCAGAATAAGAATCGCCATATTGCTAATGTTGAGCAGAAATACTGACCGGAACCAATACAGTCAAACCACTTTGTTTGACACCAAAACACTGTAGCTAATAGAAACAGATTTAACTATCTTTCTCCACTCATTTCTGTCTCAAGTTTGCTTTAGCTTGGACCAAAACGTATGTTTTCAATATATCATTCATTACATTCATCCTAATTTCTCATTCATGCACCCTCGACACATACAAAATCATTCACTCTCTCAATCACTCCTGAATTTACTATTCTAAATGGATTATGCTAGGGGCCCCTAATACTAAATTGTATTCTTTGCAACTCTCATCAAGAGTCAAAGATACTTTTATGAAATGTGAATGGTCAACTCATGGCAAATTTCTAAAACTCTCTCGATTGATGAGAGAAAACATGAAATTGCACAGAATTAACTCATTCACCCTAGAAGTGTACATCGACAACATAAAACTGGCTGCGTACGCTCCTTCGATTCGGTTGCTTTAGTCGATGAATTGCAACCCTGATACATTCTGACTCTTCCGATCTGTCAAAATTTCTCAACATATACAATGATGGCTAAACTGTGCTGGTGCTGATTAAAACCGGTGACAGAAAAACTGTTTTTGTAAGGATTTTCAGGTAAGTATACTGTATGTATTAATTTGTTTTCTCTTTTGTAGAGTGTAATTAAATTAACGACTACAATTATGGCGAGCGGAAGGACGAATTGTAAATATATAAACGACGAAATTAGCGGATTATCCACTGCCGAAAATAAGTTTTGTTACCAGACGAAAATAAATAAGACAGACGGCTTGTTTAATGTATAATTCACCGTCCCGTACGAGCAGAAATGTTTAACCAGGCTTTAAATGAGTGGCCGGCCAAATGCCGAGACTTTTTCCACTGAAATCTTGCAGCTCGTAGGAGGATGACCCGAGTTTTGCTTTTACGCGGCAGGGAAGGAATTGCCGGCCGTACTTGGAATTATAATGTTCCGCGGCACTGGACAGTTTCATATTCCGGCGATACACTAATTGTCCCTCAACAAATGATTTGGAAAACCGGTGATGACGAAGATTGTACCGGTGTTGGGACGATTTATGCGCTTTTTCCAAATTTGTGGTAACTATTTCGTAGATACGGGAAAACATACGTTTACGACGCTCGTTAAGCAGATCTGTGGTAAGCTTCTCATTGTTTCGTGCTAACTTGTGATCGCTTCCAGCTTCCGAAAACTCATGACCATGAGTTATAAAAAACGGCGTGAAACCAGTCGAAGTGTGAACACTGGTGTTCAACACCATTTCGATTTCATGAACTCGTGTGTCCCACAAACGTTGGTCTTCCTTGACATACGTCCGGATAGCAGCGTTGATAGTGCGGTTTACTCTCTCAACTGGATTTGCTTGTGAGTGGTATCGCGAGTTCAACCAATGTGCAATTCCGAACCGCTCTAAAAGTTCTTTGAAATCTTTAGAGACAAAGCTGCTACCATTGTCGGTTATTATGACCTCTGGAACCGAATTTCGCAGAAACCATTGGTCTCTCAGAATATTGCACATTGGTGAACTAGCGACACTTTTCACCGGTTGGAGCATCACCCACTTGGAGAAGTAATCGCAAACTACGAACAGGTGCTGACTACCACGACGACTGCGGGGGAGGAGGCCAATGAAATCGGCTGAGATTATTTGCCACGGGCGTGTGGCTATTCTCATTTTTCCCATTTCAGGGGCCATCGGTGCAGACGTAGCCTTTACTTCTTTGCACGTTGTGCATTTTTGTATATAGTGACGAACTTCTGCTGCCATTTTGGGCCAGTAGAACCGTTGTCGAACTCGTGCGAGTGTTTTATCGTACCCGGGGTGAAAACAAGCGTCGTGACAGTGTTCGAGTATCTTGTTATACTCCGCTGGCTGAGGAACTAGCTTCCACTCAAACCGAGCATCACAAGGATTGTTGTGGGAAGTGACGAATTTGTGAAGTTGGCCATCTTCCACTTTAAAGTCCACGAAGTCATCGGGGCGGTCGGTTACCTTGCTTAACATTGAAGAATACCAAGTGGAATCGACAACTGTCGCGATGCTTCGAGATAAGGCATCCGGCACAATATTTTCCTTTCCCTTACGATGCCGGACGGTCATGTCAAACTGTTGAAGGTTCAACGCCCATCTGCTGCATCTGGATCCGACTTTCCACTTGGTACTCAGGATGTGTGTAAGGGCGGACGAATCGGTAATGAGGGTGAAATGGTACCCCTCAATGTACCCGCGGAAAGCATCGATGGATAAGATTGCCGCCAAAGCCTCCTTTTCAGCAGCGTGGTAGTTTTTTTGAGGTGTGGTTAATTTGTGCGAGAAGTAAGAAATCACGTGTTCTGTTCCATCTTGCTCTTGTATTAACACTCCTGCCACTGCCACGTCGCTTGCATCCGTTTGTATGGTAAATTGGCGACTGAAATCTGGGCTTTTCAAGACGGGGGAAGAGATCAGACGCTCTTTAATCTGGCAGAATGCTTTTTCAGCCGCTTCACTCCAACGAATGGTTTTGGATTTTGACTGCAAGAGATCCGATAAGGCAGCAGTGACCCCGCTAAAATCCGGAATGAAGCGCCGGTAATAATTCGCCATTCCTAGAAATCTTCTAAGCTTGGTTATGGTATTAGGCCTTTCATATTCGACAATAGGGCGAATTTTGTCTGGATTGGCTCTAAGACCATCGGTGCGTAGAAGATAACCGAGGAAGGGAATTTCGGTCACTCCAAACTTCGATTTTTCGAGGTTAATGCTCAGATTGGCGTCTTTCAAGCGACGAGCAATCTCAGTTAAGAGCTGTTGGTGATGCGCAAACGTTTCCGTTACCACGACGATATCGTCGAGGTAAACGAAAACGTACGGTTCCAGTATACCGTGACCTAGAACCTTGTCCATCAGCCGGGCCAATGTGGCCGGACTGTTAACCAAACCGAAAGGCATACGGGTATACTGGAACAGCCCTTTGCCCTGTACACTAAATGCCGTGTACTTTCGCGATTCCTTATCCAAAGGTACTTGGAGGAATGCTTCCGACAAGTCTATTGTAGACAAATATCTTGCATTCGGTAGTTGACCCAAAATACGGCCAGGGTGGGGCAAAGGGTACGCATCACGAACTGTTCTCTCGTTAATTTTTCGAGCATCCAAACACAATCTCACTTTATTTGGCTTTATAACTGGCACGCAATTGAGCGACCAATCCGAACTACTTCGTTCTATAATTCCCAGATCCAAGAGTCTCTGAAGCTCAACGGCAACCAGATCTTGCGTCTTAGGGGACATTACGTAAGGGAACTGGCGAACGGGGGGTTTGGTTGCCCATTCTTTCGCCAGCACAATACGATGTTGGGCACAGCTAGTCATAGTCAATTCACCCTCCCGCGCGGGAACGAATTGTCTCTTGACCTTTTCAATCTCTTCCTTTTCTTTGGAAGTTAAAAATGTCTCGGGAGTGGGTTGATTGATTTCCGCGACGGTAGCTTGGCGCTCGCTGTTTATGGTATCATGCATTGTGGGTTGAATCAGGAATTTCTCCCAAAAATTCATACCACAGATGCAATTGATGGAAAGGTTGGCCACAACCAGTGTCGGAATTATTCTAACACAACCTTCGAGTGTAAATGGCAGTTGAACCTGCCCAAGAATTTGGAGTTCATCTCCGCTAGCCGAGCGAAGGACAACATTTTTGGAGGGACGATGCAGCTTTTTATATTTGAACTGCTTGAAAATTTTTTCACTGATTAGCGTGTGATTACTACCGCTATCAAGAAGGGCACGAATCGAAAGGCCGTACACTTTTACTGAAACATACGGTCGGTTGTCGTTTGGAAATGGGTAAATTATTTGAAACGTTTCTGAAGATTTGGGGTACAGATTCTCTGTTGCATTTTCCCAGAAGGGCGGGGGAACCCTTGGGAGACTAGAGATTTGGTTTACGCGTCTGGGCACTGCGAACGGCGAATTTGGCTCGCGTGCGGGCCGTTTTTTTGACAATAGGGACAATAATTTGTCGGGAACCCTCGAAGACCACAAGTGCTGCAGAAAAGTGTACGTGGTAATCTGCACATAGCTACATGGTGTCCAATTCTTCCACAGTTGTAGCAAGTATTGGGTGGTGGGGGCGAGTGCGCGGTAATTAAATCTTCCAAAGTAATTTGGGGGCGAGACTGACATGCAGATGACATCGCAGTCTGTTCCCGGGCGGTGGGATTACGCGACGAGCCTTGATTCGTCGACACATTGTGAGAGAGCTCATTACTTTTTGGGGGAGGTTGGTTTGCCCGCGACTGATTGTTTTGAGGATTGGTGGATGTGTTAGAAACATTCCTATTCGGTTGCGAAACCGTAGCGATTGGCTCACTGTGCTGAGATTGTGGTTGCTTGTTTGCCTTCTTTTTGGGATTGGACTCTGTCCCTTGGACGGCCTGAATAGTCTTCTCGGTACCAAAGACCTTGTTGTACGCCGAGAAATTCAGCGCGTCCAGTTTCTGACCGGCGGCTACCAGTGTTTCCAAATCTATAATGGGGATGAATGTCATTTGCCGTTTATAATCAACCCGCATATTTTGCTGAAGTATTTGAACTTTCTCGTGTTCGGGAATTTGCACACTCATCGTGCGAAAAAGTTTCTCTAGCTCAAAGTAGTATTCATGAAAGGATTCGTGTTTTTGTTGCCTCCGCTGATAAATTTTCATTTTTATCAGGGCGTCAAGATCAGGGTGCATATAGGTTCGTTTCAACTCGAAGACAAGATGCTGCCAATTCAGCAATCTGCCTGTGGTTCGCTGAGTCATATACCACTTAAGGGCTGATCCCGCAAACAAATGTACTGCCGACTCAAACAGTTCCACATCTGACACGTGCTCAGCTTGGGATAAAACCTGAATCAGTTCCAAAAACTCATTCAGCTTCAAACCTTGGTCATCACCGCTATATTTTGTGATGTTCCATTTAGATACCGGCAAACAGTGGCGGTTCTGAATAGGGATAGAATATGCATTTGCGGACGTACGGTTCGGTATAGGAAGTGGGTTATTGCCAGGGAGGGAATGAACGGAGTATGTGGCATTTTGAATCGGAATTGTTGGACGAATTTCTGAAGGAATCTGGTTAATATTTTGAAATCTAGGGTAATTTGAAGAGGAATTAAAAGGATTCTGGCGGATTAGGGATGTAAAACTAGCAGGAGAGGAATCAGGAAAATTAGGATTGCGGTACGATTGGCTATTTGACGGCATGGCAAAGTCAAAAAAGGTTTGCGTCCCGGCATCTTTTACTTCCCTGCGTCGTGCTAACTCGTGTTCCAAATCTACTATTCTTGCCTGCAATGAGTGGATCCATTCAAGGTCAGCCTGCGATAAAACTGACTGCCTAGGGTTGTTAATTATTTCCTGATCTTCGTTTTCTGCTTCCTGATTTATTTCATATTCGTCTGGCGTATGTTCCTCCGAATCATCGTTATCCTGATTATTCTGATTGGGAATTGTTAAATTACCGAAAATTGGGTCAATGGTTTCCACTAATTCAACCAGTGTATTTTATAAAAAACTATGCAAATTGGGCGAGCCACGTGCGTTAGACAAAACGGTCACTATGCGCACGCCCACATGCAACATCCTCGCATAATACGCCATCTTTGCGTCGTCATTCTCTTCTTGCCCCAAAGCCTTTTTCAAGTCCGAATATTTTTGAGTACATACAGTAATCTCTTTGCCTGAATCGATTGACACGTGGAGCGAACGTTTTTCAGTCGAATTCTCCCTCTCAGCTTTTAGCTGATCCCTTAACCTCCTCCCTTAATCCTCCGTTTGCGTGTTCGATCAAAACTTTCCCCTATGATGACAGACCGAACTATCAGTTCATGGTCAAGCTCATCATCCGAAAGAAATTCAACTTTCAAATCAGAATACCACTTTACTAACAACTCACTGGCTTGATCAAATGTAAAGCGTGAAGCAGCCATTTTTAATTAAACTATAAGTTAACGACCAAACACTTAAATATACTCCTAGAAATGATAATTTAAATAAACTTAGTAACAACACAAAAAAGTAGAAAAATACAATTAAATCCAATTTAATTCAATCATTTTAGAACCACCCTATTTTTAATAAAGGAAATCAATCAGTATTTCTGCTCTACATCTGCAATGTACGGCGTATGATTTGCAGGTTTTTTCATCACTCGCAAGAATCCGCATTAAAACGGTTAGAAGTTTTACTCTCGGACTGCTTTTTGGACAACACATCGACCTAATGACCAAACGTTAATGAAAATTACGCGAGTAATTGAATTTCCCCGGGAGACACAACGAAAAAGGGGTTTGCTTCTGGTCTTGGAAGCAAAGCACTTTTTCTTAATATTTTTTCACGTTGGGCGCCAATTGTTACAATTCACTTTTTACTACGCGAGGTGGCCGTACCACCTTAGTCACCGGCTAGGGTCATTTTCTTATTGTCTCCAGAGGAAATTTACACGTGGGAGAACTTTCAACCCTTCAAATACCAAAGGTCACTGAGCGGAAGTCGAACTGAGCGGAAACAAGCAAATGGACTCACTTAACAAAAAAATAGACGACACAGCTAAATTACACTTAAAGACCAGACATTTTTATTTAATTTTAATTTAATTTCACTTTTTGTTGGGGTAGGGAATAATTTTAAAACAAAAAGGGATAATTTTACTTGTGCATTTTATTTTGCTGACATCTTCCTTGTTGGGCACCGCGTGGTGCTTCGTTGCGGCCGTGTAACTCGTTGGTCGACATGCAGCAGGAGGTGCGGGGCGATCAACGGCGGGCCTGCCGGAGAGGGTGCAGTCAGTGCCTGGCGATGACGATGATGATGAGGGGTCTTCGTTAGCAGCAATTCGGCCGTTTTTTTTTATACGAAGGCCGGCTTTACACAAAGCGACCCGGGGAGTGACACTACGCGCACTGTTTGTATAGGAGTTCAACAAAGTCGAGCGAGTTGTTTCTTCACAACGGTTAACTACCAAACCCTTTAGGTACTAGGGTTGTAATGGCGTACACAATAGCGTATAACTTGCCCGCTTAGGGCTTTTCTTCACGGACCGGTCTTCCACACAATACTGGCTACCGAACGAAACTCGCGGGCACGTTTGACGTGTGACCGCTTGTGCTGGTACTTACTCCACCGGGTTCAATTAACTATAAGAGACCGGATCTTGCTATTCTGGACCCTTTTATCCTCTCCTTGTCCGGTTTCCAAACAGTTTCCCTCCGGGCCCTGCCTCCGATCACCCGCATCAAACCGCCCCGCATTCGATGACGATGACATTATCATGATGACAGTATGATGATGACGGCAGACGTTATGATGATGACAACAGATGTTTACATTTATCGTTTAGGGTTGGCGTCGTAATATAATTTTTTTGAATTCAAATTTTTATAGCGAATGACAAATATTTTAATACATGTAACTTGTTTCCCAGTTTTACATAATATTTTAATAGAATAACAAGAGATAGTATGATATAATAATTAAGTATAATATAAATTGAGATTGTATATACAAAATGAGTAATTCAATAAATATAATAAATAGTAATGAACGAATAAATAACAAATAGATAAATAAATAAATAAATAAATAAATAAATAAATAAATAACAAAATCTAACTTTAACACCAACCAGGACTACTAAGCAAAACTTAAACGAAACTCAAACATGAAAACATGGAGTGATAACCGACGTGACGTTTATGTTTTACTTAGACATTTACTAACAATATTTTTACCGGTGTACACAAAGAACAGGCCTCGTCAAACACGTAACGGAGACCGTGCGCTGTTATTTATGTACACGCAAAACAAAAAATGACAATAATTATGGTAATGTAATTTTAGCTGACTCAGTGACCAAAGGTAGTATTGTGACCGTCCTAGTAAAAGGTCACAATTGATGCTGACTGATTCAATTCAATATTACAATAATAATTAGCTGATAGTACATTGAGAACCTGTTGTTTTGAACATCATGAAGACCTTTGAAAAATTGTGGGAATGGGATCCTGATCTGTAAATGATCTATTGGTCCATTTCAGAGTTCTGGAATCAATCATAATCCTCAGATTTCGTATCATATTGAGTTTGTTTTGAAGGGTTGTACTGTATTATGCATCTGCATCTTTTTTAACAGGAAGCGAAATTGGAATTGATTTAATGTCTATGAAACATAGAACTGCTCACCGAAAAATTGCATAACTTTCATCATTTGCTGAAAATGTTTTTATTGTGGAAATACGTCGAGTTGAGACGAAAACGTAATGTGAATAATAACGAGAATAGCACTTTCAAAAAGTAGGGGAATTTATGAAAAATGGCGTTTTCCGTTCGACTCTAGCAGATCCTGATTGATTTTGGTTAACATTTGATTTTCGTTCTATTGCCAGTTATATGAATCGGTAAAATAGATAACATAATTTTGAAATCGCCAATTCCGGAGGTTTAGTATCTTCGATGAATTGAAACATTGAACGTTGACCAACACATCAGCTGGTAAAATAATTTTGGCGTTATATTCTCCAAGAAGTATTTATGGAGAATTTAGTCTTCAAATAAATTCAGTTCGATACTTAATGTCTCCCGCAAATTTTGGGGAGTACTATTACAAACCACTTTGTTAAAGACACGAAGGTCATGTGCTCAGAGTATCAACATATTTTAGGCTATTTAAAATAAATTATTATGATTTTATTGTTTACGATAAATCTCTTCTACTATATATATATAGACCATAAAATTTACATTTTCTCCAAAGCTTAAGATTGCGAAGCTCACAATAGAAAGTTATTCTAGAAAAAAAAGACCGATTTAATTCACCTAGCAGTGAGATGAGACATTTCATACACATTTCACTATTGGATTAGTTTGCAGAACTCACGAGAAGTATGCACCCAACTAGAGGTGGGATGAAAACAGTTGCTAGTCTTGCACGAATAAAATCTCGAATAAACTGAATAAATTATAGAAATCAACAAAACGAACGAAATAAAAAAGTAAAGCAAAAAATGAAATAATAGGTTTTTAAATTCATAAAATGAGTAGAAAAATTAATGCAAATCAAAATTATTATATACACGAATCAAATAAGATTAGATTATTAAATAAAAATTAAGATTATATTTAGATATAGTTATAAGATTAATAGAATAAATTGACTCATACTAACAAATTGAATGAAATAAAACGAATAACTGAACATGAAATGCATAAAATTAAAGATATGAATAAAATGAATCTAATGAATAAAATGAATCAAATGATTCAAATTAATCAAATGAATCAAATGAATCAAATGAATCAAATGAATCAAATGAATCAAATGAATCAAATGAATCAAACGAATTAAATGAATCAAATGTATCAAATGTATCAAATGTATCAAATGAATCAAATGAATCAAATTGTAACCCGTCAGGGTAACAATTTAGCACTGGGTGGAAATATATCCTTTTTTTGCGTATACACTCCGTAGAGTGTATTGTTTACGTAAAATTATGCTCACCGCTGTTCGGTACCGTTCACATTTAGTTGTAAATTTTTGTTCATTTTCGCGTTTGTGAACGGTTTTATTCGTACAGATAGGTTAGATAATTTTTGTTTTATGTTTGTGAATTAGTAACATAGGGCTTAAGTAGGCTACCGCTCTCCTCTTGCAAAAATTCGTGTGTACTGGTTATGCTGCTCGTCTTTGACAGCTGTGCGACAAGGCGGTTGGCGGTTTGTGATAGTCGAGTGAAAAAGGCGGCCATCGAGATAAGGCAGAAAGTGACGGACCACAGCCAGGAACAGACGTTCCAGATTTATTCCTATTTTTGGGACAGTTTCCCGCCACCGTAACAAAAGTTCAGTGCGCGCGTGTGACGGTAAGTGAAATCCGTCAGTGTATCGGTGTGTGGTCCGGGCATACAAAAAGTCCTGGTGTAGGGTCGCCGAGACGGGAAGCTAATCGCTAAGGAGCTACTCGCTTCCCCGGCTAAATAAAAAGGACCCAAGTGACACCAGTGCCGTTCTCACTGTGGAGGATCAGTCGAACGAGCCAAGCTCTCCTCCACAGTTAATTGCCAAGGAGAACGAAGCAGGGCGGACAAAGGTTCCCCCTGGGAAGTTTACTGCGGTAACTTCCGGGATCGTTTACGGCGAGTAGACGATCCGGCGATTCGTCGCCAACGTCGCTAGGGAGGTTCCAACAAAGGAGCCAAGGTCACTTCCCTAGCTAAAAGCCAAGGACCGCTGCCGGAGCAGCCAACGACACCAGAAGGAAAACGCGGCCGTTGTGTTCCCGGCCGGTCAGAAAAAAAACCGTCGCCTTTCCGCCGCCATCAGCAGCAGACCGTAAGAAACGACCAGCAGAGGAGAGTTTCGGGAGAATAAATGGTAAAGTTAGAATTTTATTCGTTTTTTTTTTCTCTTTTTGTTTATTATACGAAAATCCGAAATTCCGGTAGGAGCACCTAGGCCGCCCTGAAAAGAAGGGTACGCCGGGCAAACAAGAACCCGAGTAGTGGGCAAACCCCTACTTACATTTGGCGCACAGCGCAAAACACACTGAAAAAAATATTTTCCTATTTTGGAAAATATTTTTTTCTTCCGGAGTGTGGGGTGCTTCTACTAAATCAAGGATTTTCGTAGAACAGTCGGTGAGGTTTCTTCCGCAATATTTAAGGTAGTATACTTATTTATTTACATTTTTTGGTATATTTATTTATTTATTTACATTTTTTGGTATATTTATTTGATTTTTTGCATTTTCTTTTTTTGTCCGAATTTGTGGATTGCGTTGTTTGTGTTTGGTCTGCCGGACGAGTAGTTTGAAGGTTGTTATTATTCGGTTGCGGTGGCCAATCGCCTTGAATTCTCAATCCGGTTTGAGACATTTTTGGAACAGCTTGATTTCCTGAAATTTTAAGGGAATCGTTAGAGGGCGAAAAATCGAAAATAATACCGTGTCAGTACTTACATGCTTTGTGTCTTGGTGATTTCTTCCAATATAGCGCAAGTTATGATGGCGTTGGAGAAATTCAACCAATCGTGTGTGTTCATGCGCGTCGATGATTTACATGTCGATGAGCTGGATTTTGAGTTGCTATCTCGAAGCATTTTTATCTCTCCTGATTTGGATCTTTCAGGTGTACAGCGGCAGCGGCGTCTTCGGGGAATTTTGTCGCATGAGCGGTCGTCTCGGAGGGAATTAGTTCGCAATTTCCGGGGTGACGTGGGTGAAGAAAAGGAGATCTGCCTTGGTAAATTACTAACAATCAAGGATGATCTCCAGTACCGGTGCCCAAACAAGGAGATTTACCGAACACGGTTGCTTCATTTGGGGTCTAGGCTCCAGGTTATCCGAAATTATGCGGCAGGGGAGGTCAACCAGGAAATTTCGGGGTTGCTGGAGGAAGTTCTAGCAGTTTATGACGAACAGACAGCACTTCCTCCCGACAACCAAGAAGGGGAGGATGGAGAAATTTTGGGAGATTTGCTGAGTACAGACGTACCTGCAATTCCACAGGGATCCAATCCTTCCGATAACCAAGGATCTCTTTCTAAACAGCTCGTAGGGGACGACCTGTTGCGTGTCTTGTGCGAGATGAGGGACGAGATCCGACAATTGCGACAGCAATCCGACGATAATAGAGCCCTAGCGTCTCAGGGGTCTGATGCTTTTTCAAAAGCTACTGAAACGCTAATGGGTGGGATTGCTTCACTGACAACAATTTCGTCAGTTTTAAGAAAGACGGTTCAAGAAGTTGTCTCACTTCGTGAATCCGTCAGTGAACTTCGGGCACTAGTACATCAGAAAGAAAGTGCTCCCGAGATGGATCTGCAGACCGATCTGGAAGATTTGCGTTTGATGGACGTACCCGATTCATTTGATGAACCAGAGATTCCTCGCCCAACACTGGCGCCCAGTCCCGATCAATTTGTGTTGAAGCGAGGATTCTCGGGTCAACAAAATATATGTCTATCACTTCCAATCGAGAAACCGAAACAGAAAATTAAAGGGTTGTGTACAGGACACGACCACGGTGACATTAAAAATGTAGTTCACTAGGTGATTGGCATTATTTGGCTGATCCATATAGTAAAAATAGGCTGGTCTGTCCAGAAAATATATTCAAAAGAAAAGTTCCATATTAAGAGCTGTGATGAGGAAGCCCACGCCCGCCAACGGAAATATACAGATGAACTTAAGTAAACAATCTTAAGGTTAAGTATTTCTTGATCGATTAGTGGTTGAACAAATGAAATTATTTGATAAATTACATTGTTATACAACGTTCGCACTACCAGTTAAAACGGGTTTTTATGCTATCTTGGTGACATTTTTCTTGTTGCCAATTATTAAAACGTGTTATAACTCTGTAGTGTAAACATTGTATTATTAAACCAATTCTGCAGCGTTTTATGTTATATAGGTGTTTTATGTGGTAATAGGACTGACATAATTATATCTTCAGTACAGCGGTTTGTTTCATAATTTAAAACAGATTTATTTTAAAATTTAAATTAGTATACCCAACCGTTCTATTTGTTGTATACTTTATAACGAAATTAGAACTGTGTTTTAAATACATAGGGTAGGACAGATATTCTGATTGGATAAACTGGGAAAACAATTTTAAGTCCAGTAACGCTTAAGACATGGCTTGAATTTGAATCGAAAAAGAACACCCGCTTAAACTGCTGCTGGGACGGTAAGTTCTGTTTTAAAATTTTCCGTTGTGTGCAGTACGAAACAAAAGTGTTTGAAATTATAAAACAAAAAGTTCTGCTGGAAATGTGATTGTTTCCGATGCAATTACACTCAGATTTTTCACGCAGGGGATACAGGCCGTGTAAATGAAAACCGCGTAAATTTCAAAATCCGCGTAAAAAAACCTGAGTGTACTCTCCTATATAAAATACTACGCTGCTGAACAGTGCAATAACTACAGAAGCACGTTGTCAGATGCATTACTGATAAAAAACATATAACCGAAATATGAAACATGAAAACCAATAGGCTCTTTACCCTACGCAGCTACAAAGCGCCGTAAACATGGATTAACAAGTTACAACGCACACGCATGCATAAAAATAAATATATTTTTTTCAAACGCAACACTCTTAAGCAGCACACACCGTATTGAATTAAATCCAAACCACCCCGCCCACCCACTTTGAAAATCATTCTGTGACACCGTGCTGGTACCCGAAAAATCCGCACACGGCCACCGCTGCCGAAAATGCATAGCGTCTACCGCTTATTGTAGTGCCCAGACGCTGCAACCATAATCTTACCCGTTCGACATAAGAACAAAAACTGATTCAAACGGGTACGCATCACCTCTATTTATAAACTAACCGTATATGGTTTAGTCACTTAGGTGCGAGTGTGTGCAAATACCAACGTTACCGAAAATCGATAGCGCTTATAGCATCGCCGGGAGACGTTGTTACTCGTATGGGATAAGAGCAACAACTGATTTAAACGGACATGCGTTGCTTCTATTTATGACTTTTCGTGTTTCATTGAGCAACTAAGCTGCCCTCTCTTGACGTCTGTGTCTGAGAAATCTGCCTCACGAGTGGTAATTTTCCCGTTTTTTGTGAACTTTTTAATTTTACCAATTTCCAAAAGTCTACTTTTATTGGGGAGATATTAAATTATTACCAATATTTAAGTTAGGTGTTTCTGAATCGGTTGGTGTATGAATGATTAAAATCCATCTAGTAATATCGGAATTATAAGCGTGCAAACCTTACATAGTTTCGTTACATGGGAGATAGTTTAGATTTTAGAATGACACCTAGCCCCAGATAGTGGAGTAAGACATTTTTAATGTCAATACCGGATTCACAGCCCCGTACCAAACTCATAACCAGCCTCACGTTCCTGAATGGACCGAACAGCGGACGGGACCATCCTATCCGAACTTTTCAATATCTACCAATGCGGGAAACGGGACGAAATGAATTCTTGGACACCGTAGCGAGTTACGCTGCGTGTGAGCAAATGTGCGAAGACGAACTTTTCAATTCTGCGATGCATTTGTTCACTGGCAATGCTTTGACCTGGTATCAGGCTATGCGTGCGCAAAACCGGTTGTTTAACTGGAACCATCTTGTTTGCGAGCTCAAGGTAAATTTTGTACATCCTGAACTTGATGCTACGCTCAAGATGAAGGCTCTCCAGCGCCGGCAGATGCGTAGCGAATCTTTCCAGGAATATTTCCTGGAAATGGAAAAAATATTTCGTGCTATGACGGTTCCAATGGCACCGAGCGAAAAGCTCGACGTGCTGAAGCGGAACCTAAAAGCCGATTATAAACAAATGTTAATTGTAAGGCCAGTGAACACGCTCTCGGAATTGATGAGTCTTGGTAAATCGATCGACGCCTCCAAGACGCCGATTTATCAGAAAGTTTTCGTTCTTCTCGGGAAATTGCTGCTTATTCTGATAATCCACCTCAAAACAAGCAAAAACAAAATCAGCAAAACCAAAAGGGAGGTGGACAGAATAACGGCAACGCAAAATCCAAAACGTTTTGGAACAAGAATGCCAAAACGGCAGATCTTGATTCAAGCAAGCCTCCTGACAACCAGAAAAAGAAACAGCAAGGGAATCAGGACGGCAAGAATCTCGAAGGAAGCAATCAAAAACCGATCGAACCACCGCAGAAACCTATAATGTGCTAAGAGTATTTGGTGGAAAAGCATCGTCCTCCCGTGCTCGGCGTCTGCTACAATTGTGGAGACAAAGGACACAAATATGAGGAATGCCGGAAACCAAAACGGGTCTTCTGTATCGTGTGTACGTTTAAAGGTTTTGATGTTTCTCGTTGCCCTTACTGCCTAAAAAACGGGATCAGAACCAATTGAAGTCGCAGTTGGCAGTAAAGCAGCGCTCCAAACAACTAATAATTAATCCCCAGATTTACGACAGTTTTCGACCGGCTCGTGATGAGGACTATGATAATTCGTTGTCTGTCGAAACCATCGTCCTTGACGACCCGTTCGATAACCGTCCTTTTGCAATTGTCGCAGTGTACGGCAAATCCTTCAAAGCCTTGCTCGACAGTGGTAGTAACGCCACGATTATGACTAAAAAGCTATACCAAAAGTTTTCAAAAAGTCCCTTGAAAAGTTTGGAACGACCATTCGAACTACGTTCTGCAAATGGTCAAACCTTACCAATCATTGGACAAGCGTATCTCCCGTATACTTTTCAAAATTTGACAAAGGTCCTATGCACTCTTATAGTAGAGCATCTGACCGTCAACTCCATTCTAGGTATTGACTTTTGGCGCGCCTTTGGGATTTCTCCTGAGATACAAAACTGTGCTCTGTTGAACTCAGGTCAGGAATCAGAAGACGATGAAGAAGATGAAGTACCGCGTGAGTCGATACTCACTTCGGAACAGTTAGCGCGCGTAGAAGAAGTAAAGACGTGTTTCCAGGCAGTAGAGCCCGGAAAGCTAAGCCCAACCTCATTCACAGACACAGGATTGTCATCAAAGATGAATTCCAAGGTGCGGCACCCGTTTGCCGATATCCTTATCACATGAGCCCAAAGAAACTGTCAAAGGTCTGGGAAGAAGTTGACCGATGGCGGTCTATGGGAATTATCGAGGAGTCGGATTCGGATTGGTCGCTTAATACACTAGTTTACAAATTTCAAAAAGTTGTGACATCTTCAACTTTTTTTTATCATTTCCGTAGTAAAATGGCCCGCTGAAAACGAAAATGCGATTGAAAAAAATCTGTATGGAACAGATTTTGAGATATTGCGAAAAAATCCGTTTTTGTATTTTAAAAAATTGGCCCTTCACTTCATCACAAATATCTCCAGTTGTACTCTACCGATTTTAATGATTTTAATATCATTTGATCGACAATTGCAAGACCTATCAATTACTCCTAGAACATTTTTTGATCACTATTACAATTAGATCTCTATTCAGTAATTAATTAAAAAATTATTGCTATTTCTTGCAAAATTGTGGAATTTTTTTTTATTTGACGGTAAATTACTCAAAGAAGAACGATTTATTAAATATTTTTTATTCGTGGGTATTGAAATATGATCAATTACGAAAATAATGAGCGGTTGTTCATTGGAATCTAAATAAAAATATAGAAGTTATGAGTATTTTTGTAAAACATAGAAAAAGTCAGTTTTTTTTAGAGTTTTGCGTTTCTCATATAGAAAGGTTATGCAATCGGTTGGAATTTCGACTTTTCAACCGAAGCCCGAAGGGCCGAATATCTTATACCATTCGACTCAGTTCGTCGAGATCGTAAAATGGCTGTATGTGTGTGTATGTATGTATGTATATGTGCATGTGTCAAACAATCTCACCGATTTTTTTCAGAGATGGTTGGACTGATTTGTACAAACTTAGTCTCAAATGAAATGTACTACCTTTCCATCGGTCGCTATTGATTTTTTATTGATCCGATTCCCGGTTCCGGAGTTACAGATTGAAGAGTACGATCACCCTGTAAATTCATATATACACTGGTACCACCATGATGTCCAAATGATGCACTACATATTAAAATGTGTGCAACCTTACTTGTATTTGCGAGTCCAGATCGTTGATAACCCATCGGAGTCGTAACCGGAAGTCGAATAGAAATAAAATTCAATAACAGTTTTAAGTGACGTAACACCTAAGTTTGGTCATATCGGTCCAGTCATCACTGAGAAATGGATGTACCTGTTATTCTGAATTTGGATTCTTCCGCCGGGGCTTCCGGAACCGTCGATGGTGGCCAACGTGGCTAACGCGACTTTGAATGATTGTTAGTGACCTAGAGCTACAAATCCAAGCAGTTGTGGTCACATTTTGGAAAAAAATTTCACCTTTTTACATTCATCGCCGTATACGTTGAAATCGGGATTTGCTGCGTGTTCGTGCTTATCACCGTGCAATTCTGGAACCGGAAGTCGGATCACTTAGAAATTCAACAGCAGCCAATGGGAACGTTGTACCTTTCATTTGAGACCAAGTTTGTAAAAATCGGTAAAGAATTCGCTGAGAAATAAGTATGACATTAACGTAGGGACTTGGTAAGTTCCCCGGGGCATTAGGAACCATAATAGGTGGACAATGTGGTCAAAGCGACTTCGGTGGGTCATCAATGATCTAAACACGCAAATCCTAGCAATGTTGCATACATTTTAATATGTATTGCTTCATTTGGACATCATGGTGGTACCAGCGTATCTATGAATTTGCAATGTGATCGTCCTCTTCAATCTGTAACTCCGGAACCGGAAATCGGATCAATAAAAAAATAATCAATAGCGACCAATGGAAAGGTAGTACCTTTCATTTGAGACTAAGTTTGTACAAATCGGTCCAGCCATCTCTGAGAAAAGTCGGTGAGATTGTTTGACACATGCACATGTACATACATACATACACACACATACACACACATATAGTCATTTTACGATCTCGACGAACTGAGTTGAATGGTATAAGATATTCGGCCCTTCGGGCCTTGGTTGAAAAGTCGAAATTCCGACCGATTGCATAACCTTTCTATATGAGAAACGCAAAACTCTAAAAAACTGACTTTTTCTATGTTTTACAAAAATACTCATAACTTCTATATTTTTATTTAGATTCCAATAAACAACCGCTCATTATTTTCGTAATTGATCATATTTCAATACCCACGAATAAAAAATATTTAATAAATCGTTCTTCTTTGAGTAATTTACCGTCAAATAAAAAAAAATCCAAGATTTTGCAAGAAATAGCAATAATTTTTTAATTAATTACTGAATAGAGATCTAATTGTAATAGTGATCAAAAAAAATTAAGGGTTGTGTACAGGACACGACCACGGTGACATTAAAAATATAGCTTTTTTATCTATCACACATATCGACACACGTTCTTGTTCACTCGCCTGTTTTCATATGTTACAATTTGCTATATACCCTCCCCATTAAAACATAATTTATTGAAGGTCTTTTAACGGTAATCTATTAATTAATCAAGTATCTCACTAGGTGATTGGCATTATTTGGCTGATCCATCTAGTAAAAATAGGCTGGTCTGTCCAGAAAATATATTCAAAAGAAAAGTTCCATATTGAGAGCTGTGATGAGGAAACCCACGCCCGCCAACGGAAATATACAGATTCTCCATAAAATATGAAATTTCATTTTCCATTTAAATTTTCAATAATGTACTAATGAACTTAAGTAAACAATTTTAAGTGTAAGTATTTCTTGATCGATTAGTGGTGGAAAAATGAAATTATTTGATAAATTACATTGTTATGCAACGTTCGCACTACCAGTTAAAACGGGTTTTTATGCTATCTTGGTGACATTTTTCTTGTTGCTAATTATTAAAACGTGTTATAACTTTGTAGTGTAAACATTATATTATTAAACCAATTCTGCAGAGTTTTATGTTATATAGGTGTTTTATGTGGTAATAGGACTGACATAATTATATCTTCAGAAAAGCGGGTTTTTCATAATTTAAAACAGATTTATTTTAAAATTTAAATTAGTATACCCAACCGTTCTATTTGTTGTATACTTTAAAAAGCAATTAGAACTGTGTTTCAAATACATAGGGTAGGACAGATATTCTGACTGGTTAAACTGGGAAAACAATTTTAAGTCCAGTAACGCTTAAGACATGGCTTGAATTTGAATCGAAAAAGAACACCCGCTTCAACTGCTGCTGGGACGGTAAGTTCTGTTTTAAAATTTTCCGTTGTGTGCAGTACGAAACAAAAGTGTTTGAAATTAGAAAATAAAAAGTTCTGCTGGGAATGTGATTGTTTCCGTTGCAATTACACTCAGATTTTTCACGCAGGGGATACAGGCCGTGTAAATGAAAACCGCGTAAATTTAAAAAAAACGCGTTAATGAAAACCGCGTAAATTTCAAAATCCGCGTAAAAAACCTGAGTGTACTCTCCAATATAAAATACTACGCTGCTGAACAGTGCAATAACTACAGAAGCACGTTGTCAGATGCCTTACTGATAAAAAACATATAACCGAAATATGAAACATGAAAACCAATAGGCTCTTTACCCTACGCAGCTACAAAGCGCCGTAAACATGGATTAACAAGTTACAACGCACACGCATGCATAAAAATAAATATATTTTTTTCAAACGCAACACTCTTAAGCAGCACACACCGTATTGAATTAAATCCAAACCACCCCGCCCACCCACTTTGCAAATCATTCTGTGACACCATGCTGGTACCCGACAAATCCGCACACGGCCACCGCTGCCGAAAATGCATAGCGTCTACCGCTTATTGTAGTGCCCAGACGCTGCAGCCATGATCTTACCCGTTCGACATAAGAACAAAAACTGATTCAAACGGGTACGCGTCACCTCTATTTATAAACTAACCGTATATGGTTTAGTCACTTAGGTGCGAGCGTGTGCAAATGCCAACGTTACCGAAAATCGATAGCGCTTATTGCATCGCCCGGAGACGACGTTGCTCGTGTGGGATAAGAGCAACAACTGATTTAAACGGACATGCGTTGCTTCTATTTATGACTTTTCGTGTTTCATTGAGCAACTAAGCTGCCCTCTCTTGACGGCTGTGTCTGAGAAATCTGCCTCACGAATGGTATTTTTCCTGTTTTTTGTGAACTTTTTAATTTTACCAATTTCCAAAAGTCTACTTTTATTGGAGAGATATTAAATTATTACCAATATTTAAGTTAGGTGTTTCTGAAACGGTTGGTGTATGAATGATTAAAATCCATCTAGTAATATCGGAGTTATAAGCGTGCAAACCTTACATAGTTTCGTTACATGGGAGATAGTTTAGATTTTAGAATGACACCTAGCCCCAGATAGTGGAGTAAGACATTTTTAATGTCAAAATGTTCTAGGAATAATTGATAGGTCTTGCAATTGTCGATCAAATGATATTAAAATCATTAAAATCGGTAGAGTACAACTGGAGATATTTGTAATGAAGTGAAGGGCCAATTTTTTAAAATACAAAAACGGATTTTTTTCGCAATATCTCAAAATCTGTTCCATACAGAATTTTTTCAATCGTATTTTCGTTTTCAGCGGGCCATTTTACTACGGAAATGATAAAAATATTGTGAGGATACAAATCACTGTAAACTAGTGATATTGTGGCGGTCACGAAACCAGACGACTCAATTCGCCTTTGTCTAGACGCTAGGCCTCTCAATGAGCGTACTGTACGAGATGCATACCCTCTGCCCCACCCTGGGCGAATATTGGGCGGCTTACCCAAGGCGAAGTACCTGTATACTATAGACTTGAAGGAGGCCTTTCTCCAGGTACCCCTGGCCAAGGATAGTCGCAAATATACCGCTTTCAGTGTTCCCGGCAGGGGTATGTTCCAATTTACTCGTCTACCATTTGGTCTCGTCAACAGCCCCGCTACTCTGGCGCGACTGATGGACCAGGTTCTAGGACGCGGTAAATGGGAACCTTACGTTTTCGTCTACCTAGATGACATCATCGTGGTAAGCGAAACGTTCGAGCATCACATACAGTTGTTCAAAGCAGTGGCCGATTGTCTAGCAAGAGCCAACCTAACCATCAATTTGGAAAAATCCCGTTTTGGAGTCCCCGAACTTAAGTTTCTTGGTTATTTGTTGAATCGGGACGGACTCAAGGTCAATCCTGACAAAATTCAACCGATTCTCGACTACGAGAGACCGGTTACCGTGACGAAACTTCGTCGTTTCCTCGGTATGCGCGGTTATTACCGCCGCTTCATCGATCGGTTCAGTGAGGTCACTGCTCCCTTGACCGATCTGCTCAAAACGAAAACCAAGAGCTTAGTTTGGAACTCCGAGGCAGAACTCGCGTTCCTTAAAATTAAGGAACTTCTAGTCACTCCTCCAGTTTTAGTCCCACCAGACTTCTCCAAAGAATTCATTCTTCAGACAGACGCTAGTGACGTAGCAGTCGCTGCTGTTTTGGTGCAGGAGTATCCCGAAGGTGAGAAAGTAGTTGCTTACTTTTCGCACAAACTGACCACTCCCCAAAGGAACTATCATGCAACTGAGAAGGAAGGTCTGGCGGTGATAATGGCGGTTGAACACTTCCGAGGATACTTGGAAGGTTATCATTTTCGACTGGTCACTGATTCGTCAGCAATTACATGGATACTGAAGACTAAATGGAAATGAGTCGTTGGAGTTTAGAATTGCAACTCTACGACATGTCTATTGAGCACCGGAAAGGCAAGGACTATGTCGTTCCTGATGCGTTATCCCGGGCCGTAGCAGCCGTTTCAGCTTTGTGCACCTCAGACTGGTACTGTTCCATGAAGTCCAAAGTTATCCAAAATCCTGACGATTATGCAGACCTCAAAGTAGAAAATGATCAACTTTTCAAGTATGTAAACTCGAAAGTTGTTCCGTGCGACTCGCGTTTTAGTTGGAAACTCGTCCCAGCACCCGAGTTCCGTCAAGATTTAATCCAACGTACCCACGAAAATTTGCTTCACGTGGGATACGATAAAACGATCCACGAAGTGCAGTTGCGATATTACTGGCCTCGTATGGGATCGGAAGTACGAAAGTTTATTCGAGAATGTGGGACGTGCAAGGAAATCAAAGCTCCTTTCGTCCCAGTCCAGCCCGAAATGGGTCAGTCGCGTGCGACTAATGCACCATGGCGAATGGTTTCTGTGGACTACATTGGTCCTCTTCCAAAAAGCAAACGTGGCAACCAACACTTGCTGGTCGTCCTCGACGTCTTCAGCAAGTACGTCATGTTGACCCCAGTTCGCAAAATCGCTAGTACGTCACTCTGTACGACACTGCGCGAACAGTGGTTCAATCGCCATGGCAGCCCGGAAATTCTGCTAAGCGACAATGCCTTCACTTTCACCTCGAAGGAGTTCAGTCAATTCTTAAAAGAAACCAATGTCAAACATTGGCTGAACTCCCGCTATCATTCGCAGGCTAACCCAGTGGAGCGAACAAATCGCTCGATAAACACCGCAATCCGGGCAAATGCTCGAACCGAGCAGCGCAACTGGGATGTCCACATCACCGATGTGGAGCGCATCCTAAATACTACCGTTCATTCCTCCACTGGGTTTAGTCCTCATTTCATTACACACGGGTGTGAAATGGCATCTGCCGATGACTTCAGCAGGATTTCCGGTGAGGGTGACCTAGAAACAAGACACCAACAGTTAGACAAAATCCGGGAGATTGTGGCCAAGAATTTGGCAAAGGCTAGAGAGGGCATTGGACATCAGTACAACTTGCGTCATCGAAAGTTCTCCAAACCTTTTGAAACGGGACAAATGGTGTACCGTCGAAACATGAATTTGTCGAATGCACTCGAGTCTTACAATGCTAAACTTGGACCACAATACTTACCGGCAAAAATTATCACCAAAAGGGGTGTATCCTCCTACGAGCTGGAGGATTAAACAGGTAAAAACCTTGGAGTTTGGCCAGCAAATCTTCTTAAACCAACATAAAAAAACTTTTTTGTGCCGTCTGTGGACTGACGGTATGCTTTTATATGGATTACTCACTTGGGAGTTTTCCAAAAGCAGCCAACAGCTCCCGACGGCAACAACACGGACTTTGGTCCGAATAAAAAAAACAATAAACATTTCTCCGTCTTCTCTATTTTTATTGGGAAGACCAACTCTGCCGCGGGAAGCTTCTTCATTAGCTTCATGCATTTTTCAGAGCCACACTCGCGTAGTGTGGTAAACAAACATCCGCACATCATATATTCTCTAGCGCTGGTGACGGTGGGGTGCACTTCTCCACTTAAAACAAAAACAAGTGCACTACATCGTACCGTCATTCGGTCACCGGCCGCATCAAATACATCACTTTCCGCGTGTTCGGCAAACCAAATTATTCAAAAACCCCTCTTCATGGGGAACACTCGCACCTACGGGTGCACAAAATTATATAAAATTTCTCCTTGTTTGGGGCACTATATAAAAAAACACCTTTCCCCTCTTCGCCGGGGACACCTCGTTCGCGTGAGTGGTTCCACTACTCCGGGACCGACCGTAAACGGAATAAAAAAACCGCGAATAAAAAACAGTTTGCGAACCGATTTCGCGAACTGTTTTGTTTTTATTTATATTTTGAAGATGATTCATTCATCCATTCAGATGGATGATATCATCATCAATTTTGACAGTTTCCCCGATGTTCGCATCAATGCTCTGCATCATGCAGGTGTAGCCCGATTTGGATCAGAGTAGTGTGAGTGGAAGAGCGAATGGGGTAAAACAATACCGCGTCTTCGATTTCGAATCAAATAATAAAGTTTTATTTCGCATAATTTTGGGTTTGTGGTTAAACCTGGGATGGTTCGTTTGATTCCAGCGGGAATCATTTCGATATTTTTAAATTATGCGAAAGACATTCTTTGGTCCCTCTCAAACGTTTCTTTTCCAATGTACGAAGCGTTTTGAGGCGAAAAGGGACGAATATACAATTTTTTTGTCCGGAATGTCTGTGAGTGGGAGAAACGATGACGTGTTAAGCGGTATGGTACGTGTGAATGTATGAGTGCAGAATCATATTGAAGGAATGAATGCATGTGTGAATGATAAGATGAAATTGTTTTGGGGCGCTTATCGGAATGTGAATGATCGAGTAGGCCAGTGATTGAGGATGAATGAATGGGATAATTGTATGAATGTATTTGGATTGAAACCCCAGCACAAGCTTGTAGTACTGGTACCGTTAGGACACGAAAGACATTTTTGGACAGTCGATGAAAAAAACGAACAATGTAATGCCGACAACCGTTCCCCTGCAAGTTGAAACATTGAAAATCGTCAATGCCACTTGCAGAATTTTGGGATTTTTGAGTTGTTACCGATCTTGTATTCGGATTGGATTTAGGGTTCAACCCATAACCGAGTAATGACGATGGCTCGCTTCGCGTATGCTGTCAGTATTATCAGACCAAACTTGAGCAAACATTTCACCGATGAGGACACTCGGTCGATTAATTTTTTTGGATGAATTATTTATAAATTGCGGAAGAAATAATTAGGTGTAGTTAATTTTTCTTTGTTTATTTATTTTTTTATCATTTCGTTCATTATTATTGTATCGGTGTTAGGTTAGAAAAAAAATTGTTGCCAATTTTTTTCACCCGGTGTGGGCGAGATTGTAACCCGTCAGTAAAATTATGCTCACCGCTGTTCGGTACCGTTCACATTTAGTTGTAAATTTCTGTTCATTTTCGCGTTTGTGAACGGTTTTATTCGTACAGATAGGTTAGATAATTTTTGTTTTATGTTTGTGAATTAGTAACATAGGGCTTAGGTAGGCTACCGCACTCCTCTTGCAAAAATTCGTGTGTACTGGTTATGCTGCTCATCTTTGACAGCTGTGTGACAAGGCGGTTGGCGGTTTGTGATAGTCGAGTGAAAAAGGCGGCCATCGAGATAAGGCAGAAAGTGACGGACCACAGCCAGGAACAGACGTCCCAGATTTATTCCTTTTTTCGGGACAGTTTCCCGCCACCGTAACAAAAGTTCAGTGCGCGCGTGTGACGGTAAGTGAAATCCGTCAGTGTGTCGGTGTGTGGTCCGGGCATACAAAAAGTCCTGGTGTAGGGTCGCCGAGACGGGAAGCTAATCGCTAAGGAGCTACTCGCTTCCCCGGCTAAATAAAAAGGACCCAAGTGACACCAGTGCCGTTCTCACTGTGGAGGATCAGTCGAACGAGCCAAGCTCTCCTCCACAGTTAATTGCCAAGGAGAACGAAGCAGGGCGGACAAAGGTTCCCCCTGGGAAGTTTACTGCGGTAACTTCCGGGATCGTTTACGGCGAGTAGACGATCCGGCGATTCGTCGCCAACGTCGCTAGGGAGGTTCCAACAAAGGAGCCAAGGGCACTTCCCTAGCTAAAAGCCAAGGACCGCTGCCGGAGCAGCCAACAACACCAAAAGGAAAACGCGGCCGTTGTGTTCCCGGCCGGTCAGAAAAAAAACCGTCGCCTTTCCGCTGCCATCAGCAGTGGACCGTAAGAAACGACCAGCAGAGGAGAGTTTCGGGAGAATAAACGGTAAAGTTAGAATTTATTTGTTTTTTTTCTCTTTTTGTTTATTATACGAAAATCCGAAATTCCGGTAGGAGCACCTAGGCCGCCCTGAAAAGAAGGGTACGCCGGGCAAACAAGAACCCGAGTAGTGGGCAAACCCCTACTTACAAAATGAATCAAATGAATCAAATGAATCAAATGAATCAAATGAATCAAATGAATCAAATGAATCAAATGAATCAAATGAATCAAATGAATCAAATGAATCAAATGAATCAAATGAATCAAATGAATCAAATGAATCAAATGAATCAAATGAATCAAATGAATCAAATGAATCAAATGAATCAAATGAATCAAATGAATCAAATGAATCAAATGAATCAAATGAATCAAATGAATCAAATGAATCAAATGAATCAAATGAATCAAATGAATCAAATGAATCAAATGAATCAAATGAATCAAATGAATCAAATGAATCAAATGAATCAAATGAATCAAATGAATCAAATGAATCAAATGAATCAAATGAATCAAATGAATAAAATGAAATGAATAAATGAATCAAATGAATCAAACGATTCAAATGAATCAAATGAATTAAATGAATCAAATGAATCAAATGAATCAAATGAATCAAATGAATCAAATGAATCAAATGAATCAAATGAATCAAATGAATCAAATGAATCAAATGAATCAAATGAATCAAATGAATCAAATGAATCAAATGAATCAAATGAATCAAATGAATCAAATGAATCAAATGAATCAAATGAATCAAATGAATCAAATGAATCAAATGAATCAAATGAATCAAATGAATCAAATGAATCAAATGAATCAAATGAATCAAATGAATCAAATGAATCAAATGAATCATATGAATCAAATGAATCAAATGAATCAAATGAATCAAATGAATCAAATGAATCAAATGAATCAAATGAATCAAATGAATCAAATGAATCCAATGAATCCAATGAATCAAATGAATCAAACGAATCAAACGAATCAAATGAATCAAATGAATCAAATGAATCAAATGAATTAAATGAATCAAATGAATCAAAGAATCCATTGAATCAAATAAATCAAAAAAATCAAATGAATCAAATTAATCAAATGAATCAAATGAATCAAATCAATCAAATGAATCAAATGAATCAAATGAATCAAATGAATCACACGAATCAAATGAATCAAATGAATCAAATGAATCAAATGAATCAAATGAATCAAATGAATCAAATGAATCAAATGAATCAAATGAATCAAATGAATCAAATGAATCAAATGAATCAAATGAATCAAATGAATCAAATGAATCAAATGAATCAAATGAATCAAATGAATCAAATGAATCAAATGAATCAAATGAATCCAATGAATCCAATGAATCAAATGAATCAAACGAATCAAACGAATCAAATGAATCAAATGAATCAAATGAATCAAATGAATTAAATGAATCAAATGAATCAAAGAATCCATTGAATCAAATAAATCAAAAAAATCAAATGAATCAAATTAATCAAATGAATCAAATGAATCAAATCAATCAAATGAATCAAATGAATCAAATGAATCAAATGAATCACACGAATCAAATGAATCAAATGAATCAAATGAATCAAATGAATCAAATGAATCAAATGAATCAAATGAATCAAATGAATCAAATGAATCAAATGAATCAAATGAATCAAATGAATCAAATGAATCAAATGAATCAAATGAATCAAATGAATCAAATGAATCAAATGAATCAAATGAATCAAATGAATCAAATGAATCAAATGAATCAAATGAATCAAATGAATCAAATGAATCAAATGAATCAAATGAATCAAATGAATCAAATGAATCAAATGAATCAAATGAATCAAATGAATCAAATGAATCAAATGAATCAAATGAATCAAATGAATCAAATGAATCAAATGAATCAAATGAATCAAATGAATCAAATGAATCAAATGAATCAAATGAATCAAATGAATCAAATGAATCAAATGAATCAAATGAATCAAATGAATCAAATGAATCAAATGAATCAAATGAATCAAATGAATCAAATGCATCAAATGCATCAAATGAATCAAATGAATCGAATGAATCAAATGAATCAAATGAATCAAATGAATCAAATTAATCAAATTAACCAAATGAATCAAATGAATCAAATGAATCAAATGAATCAAATGAATCAAATGAATCAAATGAATCAAATGAATTAAATGAATCAAATGAATCAAATGAATCAAACGAATCAAATGAATCACATGAATAACAAGAATCAAATGAATCAAATTGATTTAATTCATCCAGTGAATACAATGAATCAAATTAATGAAATGGATCAAATGAATAAAAAGAATGGATGAACAAATTGAATAAAGAAAAAAATTAATGAAATGCATAAATAAAACAAACGAATCAAATAAACAAAATGAGCTGAAGTGATAAAATGAAATAAAAGAAGAAAATTAGCACAATTAAATGCATTGATAAAATGAAAAATTGAAGATTGGTAAAAGGTTATAAATTAATATAAAGAAATAAATTGGATCAAATAAATTATTTGGAAGAAAAGATTGAAACTGAAAAAGTAGTCAGATTATTAAAATGAAGAAACTGAACAAAATGATTAAACTGGAAAAAATGAATAAAATGAATAAAATAAGTTAAATGAGTTATGAGTAAAATGCACAAAAATAATAAACTGATCAGAGTGAATCCAAAGAATGAAACGAAATAAATAAGTAAAATGAACGCAGATGAACAAAACGAATAAAAAGATGCGGAATGAAATAATTAAAATGAAATGGTCATATATTTGAAGCTAAAAATATTTTTGAATTAAGAAAATGTATAAACCGAATTGTACGAATTTGAGAACCATTGCATCAAAAAGTTTTGAAATGTTTTTGAAAATCCCATGTTCTGAGAAAAGGTTAATAAATATGCAATGGACCTTCTAGGGTTTCCATCTTTTTTTGGTTTTATTCTTTTTGTTTGCATGCTTCTTTACTTGACGGCGTCGTTTTAAGATTATCTGGTGTTTCTACTTTATTGTTGGACCTTAATTATTTATCAGGAACCTGGAACGTTCAATTTGCTTTGGAATTCGAAGTTTACTTTTTGGTCACATATTCCCGAAAAAAAGATTTTTGTATAGAATAGAATTTACTGGTCCAGTATTTTAACGCGCAATTGAATATAGTAAAGTGAGACAAGGTCACATGTGCTTTCAAGCCCCTTGAACAAAGAACGACAACGATTCGTGAATGAGACAGGTAAATATTTCAAAATTTTTATTTGCATTGAAGTAAATAGTGTGAAATGTCTAGGCTATGTCGATAGCATAAAAGCCGTGCATTCAGTTGATTGCAATGCAGTCTCCTTCAATTCATCCTTATAGCTTTCATATTGTTTCGTTCGGAATTATCGTGCAGGAAATATGGATAAATAAGTCCTATACAGACCAATACTGTGAAAAAGAAATGGTTCAAACTTCTCAGTATATCCAGATATGGACGACGATAAGTTAGAAGACACATTGTAGTTGCATCCCCCATCGAGAGTGGGTACTTTGGGAGACTTCTTTTCCTGGATCTGGTTTGTGGATATTTTTGGTCTTTGATCCGTTATTTTTCATGAAAGTTCGTACCAATACAACAAATGTGCAGCTGATACAACTCATGGTTCATTCTCCTGCGCAACGTTCCGTCTTCCATCTGCAACACCTTTCGTTCGAAAACTCCAAGGGTGCGTTGGTCCTCCACGAGCATAGTCCAGGTCTCGTGGCCGTAGAGGACCACCGATCTAATCAGCGTCTTGTAGATAATCAACTTCGTGCGGCGGCGAATTTTGTTCGATCGGAGCGTCCTCCGGAGTCCAAAGTAGGCACGATTTCCCGCCAAGATCCCTCTCTGACTTTCTCTGCTATTATCATTGTCGTCGGTTACCAGTGAGGCCGAATACATGAATTCGTCGACCATCTCGATTTCGTCACCGTCAATCCGAACTCGGGTGGGAGGTTCACATTGTCGTCTCTAGTACCTCTTCCTCTCATGTATTTTGTCTTCGAAACGTTGATGGCAAGGCCAATCCTGCTGGCTTCAGCTTTCAATCTTTGAGCATATATTTCATTCAAAATTCAATAGAGATACGAATAGTTTAAATATCGCACGTGGAATGTCTCTTTTGAAAATTTTCATCGTCAAACTTTCATATTACCCAGTTAAGCCAAATATTTCGGATATAGCCATGAATTTCCTTAACTATAGTGTAGATACAGGCTTTGAATACAATTGAATTAAAATTGAGTTGATGTAGCAGCAGACAAAAATAGTTTTGTTTTCTCAAACCTTCGCAATTACAATTAATAAATATTTCAGATTGGCAGATTATCACACAACTTAGAAATGGATACAGAAATAGCTAGATAGATGCGATAGAAGAGAGACAGAGAGAGAGAGAGATGGGGGGGGCGTGTGAGGAATGGCAAATGATGGTTAATGCAGTGACATTATTTTTATAGGTATATTATTATGATATATTGATTCTTTTCATTCTTGTTATAATTAATGTGAGTAGTAATTTTTGCGTCATAACCAGTATAACCTAAATCTTGGAAAAGAGCTAAATTTTCGCTAGATTTTTGGGCTTCAAACATACAGTTGCTTTCGGTGACGCCACGAGTAAAATTATATGAGAAATCTTTTATCACTACTAGGTGAATTACTTGTTTTTTTTTATTCAAATCGTTTATTTGATAAGGCACGTTGCGTTAGCTTAAAGGTGCCAATTTTGTTTTGTTTTACATTTTAAATTGCTTAAAACTAGGGGATTACATATTGATTTTTTTTAAATGAAACTAATGCGATTTTATAGCTATCTTATATATCTACACAAGGGGATAATATTATTTTCATAAGATTAGGGGGGTCATTTAGTTTTTGTGGCAATATGGTTTGACATTTTTATCAGTGAGATTATTGGAGCAAATAATGTTTAACTAAGGGGGACAATTTTTTACGACTAACTTAAAACTAGGAATAACTAGAGGGCATGATTGAATTTTGTAAATATTCGTAATTATAGTTATTTTTGTGGGTAGTAGAGTTGGGCATTTTCAACGAGATTATATAACATAATAGTTAAAACTAGAAAAGACAAGAAGAGCTAAATGCTTCGTGATGATATTGGGGGGTAGGGGTGTTGCTTCTGGGTATAAGAGTCAGGGGAGGGAGGGTAGACAAAGATGGCAGGGAGAGAAAATTATTTCAGTTTCAGGCATCGTGAGATCAACGGATGGATTACAAACTCGGGTGGCCTTCATCAGGGGAATCATGTACTGGGACGCCGGGTGGTCCTCCTCAAGATGGCAGGGGTTTTTCCAGACAATTTCGTAGTACGGCTCAGATGTGGATCGGCTACATTTCGAGTTAAGCGTGTTATGTTCGTGCCGTAGGTCCCGTGTTTGTTGGCTCATTCGATACAGATGCTTTGATACAAGTGGAAGAGAGTTCTGAGAATGATAAGGAAAATAAGAAGGGGCAGTTAGACTTGTATGTTGATGGTTTTGAGGAACGTGTATATAAGGGACATATAGAGGACATCGCGGCTTGCCAGCACATCTCGAACCGGGACGTTGGTTGGTCTTCCTCGGGCCCGCAGGGTATCCATTAGCCGAGACCTGGCGGAACTGTACTCGGTGCACGCCCAGACAATGTGCTCGATGTCGTGATAGCCGTCGCCACAAGCGCAGATACCACTATCCACGAGCCCAATACGCCGGAGATGTGCATCCAGCGTGTAATGGTTTGCCATGAGTCGCGACATCACACGAATGAAGTCACGACCCACATCCATCCCCTTGAACCAAGGTTTCGTCGATACCTTAGGGATTATCGAATGTAGCCACCTTCCCAGCTCCCCACTGCTCCATGAAGTTTGCCAACTTTCGAGGGTTCTCTGATGAGTAATACTGAAAAATTCGCTGAAGCAAATTGGTCTTTCGTAAACGTCTCCTTCTAAGGCACCCACCTTAGCTAAGGAGTCTGCCTTCTCATTGCCCGGAATGGAGCAATGAGAAGGGACCCATACCAAGGTAATCTGGAAAGAGTTGTCAGATAAAGCACTCAGTAGCTCCCGTATTTTCCCCAAAAAATACGAGGAGTGCTTTCCATGTTTCATCGAGCGAATAGCGTCAATGGAACTGAGGCTATCCGAAACGATGAAGTAATGGCCTGCGGGTAATGTTTCAATGACTCCAAGGGTATACTGAATGGCAGCTAGTTCTGCGGCGTAAACTGAAGTAGGGTCACTGAGTTTGTAGGAGGCGGTGAACTTTTGATTGAAAATACCGAAGCCAGTGGACCCTTCGAGGTTTGATCCGTCAGTATAAAACATCTTAGAACAGTCGACTTCTCGGAATTTATTATAAAAAATGTTTGGAACCACTTGTGGGCGTATGCGGTCCGGGATTCCACAAATCTCGTCTTTCATGGATGTGTCGAAGAAAACAGTAGATTCAGAAGTATTTATGAAATGCACACGGTTGGGATTGTAAGAAGAAGGGTTAATATTCTGCGCCATGTAGTCAAAGTACAGGGACATGAAACGGGTCTGAGAATTGAGCTCAACAAGCCTTTCGAAATTTTCAATCACGACCGGGTTCAAGATATCGCATCGAATGAGCAATCGATGAGAGTTCCCAAAATCGATTTTTCAATGGGAGAACGCCCGACAGCACTTCGAGACTCATCGTATGGGTCGACTGCATGCACCCTAAGGCGATACGCAAACAACGATACTGAATTCTTTCGAGTTTGATGAAATGTATGTTCGCGGCGGAGCGAAAGCAGAAGCATCCGTATTCCATTACCGACAGTATCGTTGTTTGATACAACCTAATTAGGTCTCCTGGGTGGGCACCCCACCATGTTCCGGTTATTGTACGAAGAAAGTTGATCCTTTGCTGGCATTTCTGTTTCAGATACCGAATATGGCATCCCCAAGTACCCTTCGAGTCGAACCAGACCCCTAGATATTTTACTGTGAAGACCTGAGCGATAGTTTGACCCATTAATAGAAGCTGTAGTTGTGCTGGTTCACGCTTCCTTGAAAATACAACTAGCTCAGTTTTCTCCGTGGAGAATTCGATACCCAGCTTAACAGCCCAAGCAGACAAATTGTCCAAGGTATTCTGTAATGGTCCTTGTAGATCGACAGCTTTGGGTCCCGTAACAGACACCACGCCATCGTATGCAAGTTGCCTTAACGTGCAGGAATTGTCAAGACATTCATCAATGTCGTTGACGTAGAAATTGTATAACAGGGGGCTTAGACATGAGCCCTGGGGAAGGCCCATGTAGCTAAATCGTGATGTCGATAAGTCACCATGCGAAAAATGCATGTGCTTTTCCGACAACAAGTTTAGTAAAAAGTTGTTTAAAGTCGCTGAAAGACCATGCTGGTGCAGCTTCTCTGATAGAATGTTATGAATTACTTGTTGATCTTTGTATTGATATAACATCCAATATTTACCTCATGATTGAACGCAATGCCTAATCCAAGGAATAAATACTAGAACTCACTGTTTCTTTATCAACAAATTATTTTGTGTTTGAAGTGAACTTATATATATATATATATATATATATATATATATATATATATACATATATATATATATATATATATATATATATATATATATATATATATATATATATATATATATATATATATATATATATATATATATATATATATATATATATATATATATATATATATATATATATATATATATATATATATATATATATATATATATATATATATATATATATATATATATATATATATATATATTGATTTTTGAGAAATAGTTAATTTAGTATAAAGGTAATTCACAAAATGTTCTCAACATCGAATTCCTTGAATCGCGTAGATGTGTTTTCATACCCCGATATTCAAAACCGGTTTAGTTTTGCCCCTAAAACATCAGTAAAGCAATACTCTGTATGTAACAATCTCATTTTTAGCTAGTGGAAATTGGTAAGCGAGGACTAAAAATACAAAATGTTTAATATCTCCGCCGCTCGTGCACGGATTTAGACAATCTATAGCTTGTTAGAAAGGTATTTTAACATGCTTTCTTTTTATGTGTTTGTTGGACAATATTGCAATGTTCAAAAGTTATTCGCCAAAAACCTGCTGTGTTTTGACAAAATCGCTCGTATCTCAGAGAGTAAACAACATATCGAAAATCAAAAATAATAGTGTCAAATGGCAACGTTAGGCCTTTCATTTGAAACTAATTTCATAAAGATCGGTTCAGCCATTGCTGAGATAATTACATGACATTTTGTACATACACACATACACACACACATACAGACATTGTTTCAATTTGTCGAGCTGAGTCGATTGGTATATGAGTTTCGGCCCTCCGGGCCTCGGAAAAAGTTTTCAAATTTCATTATCAGTGTACACTTACCGTCTCACCGTTGCACTTGGAAAGTGCTTTATGGTCACACCTACGACCGCGCACCCTGCTTCTCATGAGCGTTTTGGCGGCTCACATTCATGCATACAGGCATACATACGGGCTTACATTAATACATGCATTCATACATACATACAAAATATTTGGCACAAGCTTAGAGCGTGTAACGTCGTATCATCTACCAACCGATTTAATCCACCTAGCAGTGAGATGGGACATTTCTTACACATATCACTGTTGGATCATTCAATAGTTTGCGTTCTGCAAGTAGGCACCCAACTGGAGATGGGATGAAAACAGGTTCTAGTCCTGCACGAATAATGTCTCGAATAAACTAAATAAATGATAGAAAATCATTAAAACGAACGAAATAAAAAAATAAAGAAAAAAATGAAATCAAATTCAAAAAATGAGTAGAATGATTAATATAAATCAAAATTATAATACACACGAATCAAATTATAGTAGCTTAATTAATGAAAATTTAGACTATATTTAGAAATAGTTATAAGATTAATAGAATAAATTGACTCAAACTAGCAAATTGAATGAAATAAATAAAAGGAATGACTGAACATGAAATGAATAAAATTAAAGTCGGTTGTCATGGTAAAGATGGACACGTCTATCTATACCAGGACACATGCTAGTGAACTCGGGTGATTCGTAGTTATACTGCCTAAGCTCGACCCTCATTAGCAGAAGACAAAGATTAAGCCCGTACGATATTAATCCTGTTCTAATGACCCTGCCACTTCTAGTTTTCCGATCTGTTTACTTCACATCCTTGCTCTCACTTGAGTACTATGGCCCTAATGTTCCTAACTTTCCTTACCCAGTAATCTCTAGCTAATTGAATGTCGTTAAAATGTAAAAAAATAAAATTAAAGATATGACACAATGAATAAAATGAATCAAATGAATCAAACGATTAAAATGAATCAAATGAATCAAATGAATCAAATGAATCAAATGAATCAAATGAATCAAATGAATCAAATGAATCAAATGAATCAAATGAATCAAATGAATCAAATGAATCAAATGAATCAAATGAATCAAATGAATCAAATGAATCAAATGAATCAAATGAATCAAATGAATCAAATGAACCAAATGAATCAAATGAATCAAATGAATCAAATGAATCAAATGAATCAAATGAATCAAATGAATCAAATGAATCAAATGAATCAAATGAATCAAATGAATCAAATGAATCAAATGAATCAAATGAATCAAATGAATCAAATGAATCAAATGAATCAAATGAATCAAATGAATCAAATGAATCAAATGAATCAAATGAATCAAATGAATCAAATGAATCAAATGAATCAAATGAATCAAATGAATCAAATGAATCAAATGAATCAAATGAATCAAATGAATCAAATAAATCAAATGAATCATATGAATCATATGAATCACACGAATCAAATGAATCAAATGAATCAAATGAATCAAATGAATCAAATGAATCAAATGAATCAAATGAATCAAATGAATCAAATGAATCAAATGAATCAAATGAATCAAATGAATCAAATGAATCAAATGAATCAAATGAATCAAATGAATCAAATGAATCAAATGAATCAAATGAATCAAATGAATCAAATGAATCAAATGAATCAAATGAATCAAATGAATCAAATGAATCAAATGAATCAAATGAATCAAATGAATCAAATGAATCAAATGAATCAAATGAATCAAATGAATCAAATGAATCAAATGAATCAAATGAATCAAATGAATCAAATGAATCAAATGAATCAAATGAATCAAATGAATCAAATGAATCAAATGAATCAAATGAATCAAATGAATCAAATGAATCAAATGAATCAAATGAATCAAATGAATCAAATGAGTCAAATGAGTCAAATGAATCAAATGAATCAAATGAATCAAATGAATCAAATGAATCAAATGAATCAAATGAATCAAATGAATCAAATGAATCAAATGAATCAAATGAATCAAATGAATCAAATGAACCAAATGAACCAAATGAACCAAATGAACCAAATGAACCAAATGAATCAAATGAATCAAATGAATCAAATGAATCAAATGAATCAAATGAATCAAATGAATCAAATGAATCAAATGAATCAAATGAATCAAATGAATCAAATGAATCAAATGAATCAAATGAATCAAATGAATCAAATGAATCAAATGAATCAAATGAATCAAATGAATCAAATGAATCAAATGAATCAAATGAATCAAATGAATCAAATGAATCAAATGAATCAAATGAATCAAATGAATCAAATGAATCAAATGAATCAAATGAATCAAATGAATCAAATGAATCAAATGAATCAAATGAATCAAATGAATCAAATGAATCAAATGAATCAAATGAATCAAATGAATCAAATGAATCAAATGAATCAAATGAATCAAATGAATCAAATGAATCAAATGAATCAAATGAATCAAATGAATCAAATGAATCAAATGAATCAAATGAATCAAATGAATCAAATGAATCAAATGAATCAAATGAATCAAATGAATCAAATGAATCAAATGAATCAAATGAATCAAATGAATCAAATGAATCAAATGAATCAAATGAATCAAATGAATCAAATGAATCAAATGAATCAAATGAATCAAATGAATCAAATGAATCAAATGAATCAAATGAATCAAATGAATCAAATGAATCAAATGAATCAAATGAATCAAATGAATCAAATGAATCAAATGAATCAAATGAATCAAATGAATCAAATGAATCAAATGAATCAAATGAATCAAATGAATCAAATGAATCAAATGAATCAAATGAATCAAATGAATCAAATGAATCAAATGAATCAAATGAATCAAATGAATCAAATGAATCAAATGAATCAAATGAATCAAATGAATCAAATGAATCAAATGAATCAAATGAATCAAATGAATCAAATGAATCCAATGAATCCTGTCATCCTATGGAAAATCATCTTTCCATCGCCTTGGGGTCAACGTCATATTGGAAAATTTCGCTTTGAATCTGCTTCTGTCTCTTCATAATCTCCTTTTTGTCTATTAGGTCCGAAGCGTATCAATCGACTATTAATTGAAACGGTAAACATAGTAGCAGTACTAATCCTTACTCGCGAATACTTTTCCTACAACTGTGCTGTTTCTTCTCTATCTTATAACATAACTGTATTATCCCTGTTCTAGTCAATATACGTATTCATTGCATTATTGACCAGGCGAACCCTTAATTTTTATATTATTATTATCCTGAGTAGCTATACCAGTGAAGGTATTTTAGGATTTCGCAAAAAGAATTTCTGCCAATAAAGGCATAAGAAATATATATCCACTATTCCCCATAAAGGTTGCTCGAACCGAATGTCTGCTTGGTTCGACTCGAATAGACCACACCGTCCCGAAAGGGTTGCTCATTATTTCTGAGAACCGGTGTGCTTGGTCGAGTTTAATAATCATAAAAACAAGTCCTGAATAATTAACTACCTCTTGGATTCCAGTCCTGCACTCCTTTCCTGAACTAGCCTCATACTCACGATCAAAAGAGTCGACAACTAATAGGATCCACATGTCCTCCACTTAAGCGAATTGATCAACTTGCAAGTAGGAGCACATATCTACCAACCAGCCAAGAAGACTTCCGAATCAATGAGAATGGACCATGCCAGTCGAAGGCCACAGGCCCAGCGCCATCTCGTACAGTGTCATTGTCATTGTCATTTCTCAGCCCACATCCTGGCAGACGTTCATCCGCCCATTTAGACTCTGTCAAGATGAGAACGTACAAAGCCTAACTGTTCGTATGTACTAGTCCGTATAGATTTTGGTTTGCTGAAACGAAACAAGAAAAGCAAAATAAAAGCAAAATAATTGTGATTAGTATCGTAGTTATAATAAATAAGTAAACGATTTCTCATCTGTTGTTTGTTTCCTTGTTTGTAGTCCTCCTTCCTGTTCCTGATCTGTTTGGGCTATTGGCTTTCCGTTTCCTTGGCCGTCACGTTCTCTTGCACCGAGTTGCATATATTGTAGCAAGAGAAACAAATGAAAAGACAAAACAAAAAAAATGAAAATAAATGCGAAATACTCTCCTTCCAGACCCCGAACGTAACCCTTACTTGTCCTTTGCTTATTATTTTGGTACCAAACAGGAAGCAGTTGGCACTGCTCTTCCACCATCCTCGTGGTTTTCTCTATTTATCACTAGCGTCACATGTGATATTTGGGTACGGAAAATGATTTCCTGAGGAAGCAATCAAATGAAAAGAGATTGCCAGGTAATTACTGTCATCACGATGCGGTCTTCAATATGTATTTGCTGGTTAGCATGTTCCTGTTTTTGTGCTGGTATTACCAATCGGTGGTGGTATTAGTCTTCAAATACCTCGGGTGCATTTTCGTTGGGTAGGATTGAGCGCTATCCAACACGGTTCAAGGTTGAACCATCACGGCTGACAGAGCCACTGCAGTCCGTTGCATATGCAAGGCATCGGAGCTGGATTGAGATCCAGTAAACTATAAATTGAGATCCAGTAAACTATAAAATGCAAATCAATTTGGTGATAATTCCAACGAAGAGGATCGTTGGAGTTCAGTCCGGGGATACAGTCCGCCGGAATCATTCGGAAGGTTACACAATCCACTGGTCTCTGCCATTGAAGCCTTCTCGCAATCATGGTAGTACAGCAAGGACATCACAACAGCCACATGTATCAATCGACAGCAATCATAGCAAACACATCAGAAGAACCAATAACATCAGTCGCGATAAAAAGCATTCGAAAGCTGCCGTCAAACGTTTGCAGTCAAGGTTGCAGTTCAATCAGAAGAGGCAGCGCATCGTTTTTTTCGTCCAGGTGAGTGACACTAGTATATGTTCAGCCAAGTCTGGACTTCACAGATGTTACATACCCTAATTCAAACCTCTACACATTTCGGAACGTCGGCATCACTACTTACTATCAAGACAGAACCAGTTGGTGGCATAGGCCGCTGAATAATATCAGAGCAGGCAACTTCATATATCGACGTGACAGCCAAGCTGAATATTTCGGAGTATGAACCGTTCATCTCATCAAGCTTCAAGCATCGTATATACTCGATCAACAATCATTCCTGCAAGAAGAAATTAAAACCGAAAGTTGCTGACACATTATTACGCTATTCGTTTGTCGGGAAGTTTCCAGGCGGAATTTGACAGCGGCAGAACCAGCTCAGCGGCAGCAGCAATGCAACTCAGACAGGATTAATACCACTCCACCCCTCCATCTCGTCCGCTCGGTGACCACCGGCCATTGAACCAAGGGATATAACTACAACCAGTCCTGATTGATATCGGGGCATCCTATACTGCTTCAACGCACTGCTCGACGTATTAGTCCTCAAGGATGCAAAATGCCTACCTTTTCTGCGGCTGTAATTTTTCTGCCTACATTCTCATTTCTCTTTCCACGCTGCTGTCTTTCGCTGTTGCAGGACGCCCAGCGCTGTGCGGCAGTCTGTAAGCAAAGCAGTAGCATGACAAAAAATACTGCCCCCAGTACAGCCACCAGACGCGAGCGGTACAGCTTCTCTTTCCTTATTTTACACTTTTTAATATTCTTAATCTAATCAATATATTCAATCAAAAACGAAGTCAATGAATGCTGTTTGTTTACGCCACGACCGGCATCAACGCATTCGTGTGCGGGCCTCTCCCTTTGACTACGCAGAGAAAAGTGTACAAAGCGAGAGAACAAACTTTACTACGCCACACTCTCACCGAGCAGACGGAGTACAGCAGCAAAACAAAAATGTATTCTACTGCTCTACGGGAAAATGTACTCGGTTTGGCTACCGTTCTGGCAAGAACTGTAGTAATGTGTCGCTGTAGCGGGCTGTACGGCTTGTGCAAATGTAAATATACCGAAAAAAATGTAGTTTACTGGTACATTTGGCATCCCTGGTCCTATCATTACTGATTAGGTCTTAGCATTTACTCCATCACGTTGGAGTCCATCTCAATCTATTCACCTTGACTGGAAACGGCACTATCGCATACGGCGGATGGTGCTGCATTCGAATTTGCACAAGCAAATGAATCTCTTTTGGATGCTCGTAAGAGAGATTACAAGGGTCTGCCTAATCATAGGAGACAACCCTTCACGCAGTAATGTGAAGGCGGTCATAGAGCATACAACGGAATACGTCAAGAGTTGGTTGAAATTGGCAGATTATTTGTCTGCAGATGCAGCCACACATCAGAAGTGGCTTCCAGGTTCCAGCAACAAGGCAATTTGGGGGTGGCGCTGTTTTGGTTAAGATCAGAACTGCCACCCCAACATAACTCTAAGTTAAGTATTCATCTCACTTTAAATGCATCAGAGATTTATCCACATCCCCTCACAGGTTCACCAACAGATCGAAACTATAACATGGTAATGGTTCACTATCCATCAGCAAACTACATGGTCAATCGGATCATCACATCGAGGGGTGGAGGAGGTCATCGGAGGGAATCATCTACCAAAGCCACAATCGAGTGGAACAAAAGGAAACTCGCAGCAGCTACCAGAATCAGCCCTAGAACTAGCAGACGAGAACTACATAGTCAGGATCTGTAGGTCGTTTATTATAGGGAGACGGTAGCCAGTACTTTCTACATATAACTACTTGGTTAGATGATAACAACAACATTACCAGTGTACGTCAGCAGTTCTATTTCTAATCTAAATCACAGGTCAGTTTAGGATTTACTATTTGAAAGACCTTTCTAAGGTCAGTCTTTCAAGGCGGGCGGTATGTTTAGGCCAGTCAAGAGTAGATTAACAAGTTCGCTTCAACAGGGTTTCACTTTACTACCATAGTAACGCAATGATAAACGCAGATAGAAGTTCCGAGCAGTGTTACCAACAGGAAGCTATTCGTTTACAACTCGAGCTGAATACTGCATACATTTACTACTGTATTGTACTGAATTTACCGCCAAATCTCATCTGTTCTTCTAAAAATGTATCTTAGCTATAAAAGCAGCAACTACATTGTACTATACACAGTCCACTATATACAATTCACGAAACCAGTCGGTGTTTATGGCGCGTTTCACTATCTCTAAATAAAATAGTTTAGTTTATCGTTAAAACCGTTCAGTGCTATTCGTTCAAATGATGCTTCCGAAAAAAAAACATAAAGACTTAGTGACCACGCGCGTAAACAGAATGAATCGAATGAATCGAATGAATCGAATGAATCGAATGAATCGAATGAATCGAATGAATCGAATGAATCGAATGAATCGAATGAATCGAATGAATCGAATGAATCGAATGAATCGAATGAATCGAATGAATCGAATGAATCGAATGAATCGAATGAATCGAATGAATCGAATGAATCGAATGAATCGAATGAATCGAATGAATCGAATGAATCGAATGAATCGAATGAATCGAATGAATCGAATGAATCGAATGAATCGAATGAATCGAATGAATCGAATGAATCGAATGAATCGAATGAATCGAATGAATCGAATGAATCGAATGAATCGAATGAATCGAATGAATCGAATGAATCGAATGAATCGAATGAATCGAATGAATCGAATGAATCGAATGAATCGAATGAATCGAATGAATCGAATGAATCGAATGAATCGAATGAATCGAATGAATCGAATGAATCGAATGAATCGAATGAATCGAATGAATCGAATGAATCGAATGAATCGAATGAATCGAATGAATCGAATGAATCGAATGAATCGAATGAATCGAATGAATCGAATGAAACGAATGAATCGAATGAATCGAATGAATCGAATGAATCGAATGAATCGAATGAATCGAATGAATCGAATGAATCGAATGAATCGAATGAATCGAATGAATCGAATGAATCGAATGAATCGAATGAATCGAATGAATCGAATGAATCGAATGAATCGAATGAATCGAATGAATCGAATGAATCGAATGAATCGAATGAATCGAATGAATCGAATGAATCGAATGAATCGAATGAATCGAATGAATCGAATGAATCGAATGAATCGAATGAATCGAATGAATCGAATGAATCGAATGAATCGAATGAATCGAATGAATCGAATGAATCGAATGAATCGAATGAATCGAATGAATCGAATGAATCGAATGAATCGAATGAATCGAATGAATCGAATGAATCGAATGAATCGAATGAATCGAATGAAACGAATGAATCGAATGAATCGAATGAATCGAATGAATCGAATGAATCGAATGAATCGAATGAATCGAATGAATCGAATGAATCGAATGAATCGAATGAATCGAATGAATCGAATGAATCGAATGAATCGAATGAATCGAATGAATCGAATGAATCGAATGAATCGAATGAATCGAATGAATCGAATGAATCGAATGAATCGAATGAATCGAATGAATCGAATGAATCGAATGAATCGAATGAATCGAATGAATCGAATGAATCGAATGAATCGAATGAATCGAATGAATCGAATGAATCGAATGAATCGAATGAATCGAATGAATCGAATGAATCGAATGAATCGAATGAATCGAATGAATCGAATGAATCGAATGAATCGAATGAATCGAATGAATCGAATGAATCGAATGAATCGAATGAATCGAATGAATCGAATGAATCGAATGAATCGAATGAATCGAATGAATCGAATGAATCGAATGAATCGATTGAATCGAATGAATCGAATGAATCGAATGAATCGAATGAAACGAATGAATCGAATGAATCGAATGAATCGAATGAATCGAATGAATCGAATGAATCGAATGAATCGAATGAATCGAATGAATCGAATGAATCGAATGAATCGAATGAATCGAATGAATCGAATGAATCGAATGAATCGAATGAATCGAATGAATCGAATGAATCGAATGAATCGAATGAATCGAATGAATCGAATGAATCGAATGAATCGAATGAAACGAATGAATCGAATGAATCGAATGAATCGAATGAATCGAATGAATCGAATGAATCGAATGAATCGAATGAATCGAATGAATCGAATGAATCGAATGAATCGAATGAATCGAATGAATCGAATGAATCGAATGAATCGAATGAATCGAATGAATCGAATGAATCGAATGAATCGAATGAATCGAATGAATCGAATGAATCGAATGAATCGAATGAATCGAATGAATCGAATGAATCGAATGAATCGAATGAATCGAATGAATCGAATGAATCGAATGAATCGAATGAATCGAATGAATCGAATGAATCGAATGAATCGAATGAATCGAATGAATCGAATGAATCGAATGAATCGAATGAATCGAATGAATCGAATGAATCGAATGAATCGAATGAATCGAATGAATCGAATGAATCGAATGAATCGAATGAATCGAATGAATCGAATGAATCGAATGAATCGAATGAATCGAATGAATCGAATGAATCGAATGAATCGAATGAATCGAATGAATCGAATGAATCGAATAAATCGAATGAATCGAATGAATCGAATGAATCGAATGAATCGAATGAATCGAATGAATCGAATGAACCGAATGAATCGAATGAATCGAATGAATCGAATGAATCGAATGAATCGAATGAATCGAATGAATCGAATGAATCGAATGAATCGAATGAATCGAATGAATCGAATGAATCGAATGAATCGAATGAATCGAATGAATCGAATGAATCGAATGAATCGAATGAATCGAATGAATCGAATGAATCGAATGAATCGAATGAATCGAATGAATCGAATGAATCGAATGAATCGAATGAATCGAATGAATCGAATGAATCGAATGAATCGAATGAATCGAATGAATCGAATGAATCGAATGAATCGAATGAATCGAATGAATCGAATGAATCGAATGAATCGAATGAATCGAATGAATCGAATGAATCGAATGAATCGAATGAATCGAATGAATCGAATGAATCGAATGAATCGAATGAATCGAATGAATCGAATGAATCGAATGAATCGAATGAATCGAATGAATCGAATGAATCGAATGAATCGAATGAATCGAATGAATCGAATGAATCGAATGAATCGAATGAATCGAATGAATCGAATGAATCGAATGAATCGCATGAATCGAATGAATCGAATGAATCGAATGAATCGAATGAATCGAATGGATCGAATGAATCGAATGAATCGAATGAATCGAATGAATCGAATGAATCGAATGAATCGAATGAATCGAATGAGTCGAATGAATCGAATGAATCGAATGAATCGAATGAATCGAATGAATCGATTGAATCGAATGAATCGAATGAATCGATTGAATCGAATGAATCGAATGAATCGAATGAATCGAATGAATCGAATGAATCGAATGAATCGAATGAATCGAATGAATCGAATGAATCGAATGAATCGAATGAATCGAATGAATCGAATGAATCGAATGAATCGAATGAATCGAATGAATCGAATGAATCGAATGAATCGAATGAATCGAATGAATCGAATGAATCGAATGAATCGAATGAATCGAATGAATGAATCGAATGAATCGAATGAATGCAGTTAAAGTTAGAAAAAAAAATTGAAAATAGATAACCCAATCTTGAATTTGAGAACCATAGCATCAGAAAGTTATGAAATATTTTTGAAAATCTTATCTTCTGAGAAAAGGCTAATTAATATACAATGGGCTTTCAAGGGCTTCCATCCTTTTTTGTTTTAGTTTTTTCGTTTTCACGCTTCTTTAGTTGACGGCGTCGTTTTAAGATTATCTGGTGTTTTTACATTTTTGATGGATTTTATTTAATTATCAGGATCATGGAACGTTCAATTTTCTTTGGAATTCAAAGTTTACTTTTTGGTCGCATAATCCCGAAAAAAAAAATTGTGCTGAATAGAATTTGCTGGTCCAGTTATTTAACGCGCAATTGAGTATAGTAAAGTGAGACAAGGTCACATGTGCTTTCAAGCCTCTTGAACAGAGAGCGAAAGAGGAAGAATGCGATTCGTAAAAGAAACAAGTAGATATTTCAAAGTTTTCATTTGCAATAAAATAAATAGTGTGCATTGTCTAGGCTATGTCGATAGCATAAAAGGCGTGCATTCAATTGATTGCAATGCAGTCTCTTTCCAGTCATCCTCATAGCTTGCATATTGTTTCGTTCGGAATTCTCGTGAAGGAAATATGGTAAAATAAGTCCTATACAAACCAATACTGTGAAAAAGAAATGGTTCAAACTATCAGGATGGCAAAAATTTAGTCAGATCAACTACTGTCCAATGCATACACTCTGATTGTAATCCTCGCTAATTGACTTGTACAATATGGAAAACTCGAACGAAACGTGTGCTGAATTATCCAATGCCTCACTACTAATTGTGACTGCCATTGAAACATCAATTGAAGTGTACTCAGTATAGAGCAGATATGTACGACGATAAGTTAGAAGACACATTGTACTTGCATCCCCCATCGAGAGTGGGGACATTGGGAGACTTCTTTTTCCGGATCTAATTCGTGGATATTTTTGGGCTTTGAACCGTTATTTTTCATAAAAGTTCATAGCAACACAACGTATGTGCATTTTCAATAATTTTGTTGGGCCCCTGGAGTCAACTGCTACGCACAACCCTGGACACGACGTTGTTATCTTTGACAGCCTTGACAGCTGTCGTCCAAGGCGGAAACAGGAATCTTTCATTCTATTCGTCTAGTATCTCGTGTCAAGTTCAGTTACTTTTTATATCGTGATCTATAAGAAATATATATATATGTAGTTACCGTATCCATCCTTTCACTTATTTGGGATATGTAACATTCTGGCGACGAGGAAAGTTAGTGAGCCCCGCGAATGCAGTGATCAAGCGGAAAATTTACAGTCGTGCCGCTCTTCAACACGCCATCGCGCTCACAATGGATGAGGATTTCAAGAAAATGTTCTTCGACATGATGAACACGCAGAATAAAATTCTTTCCGAGCTTACCATGGGCCGATCAATGTCGACAAGCGCCGTAGGTACATCATCGACTGATGCTCGAATGGAATCTCTCGCAAATTTAATGACAGAATTCCATTACGACCCAGAATCTAACCTCACTTTCGATAATTGGTATAGCCGTCATGAGGATACTTTTCGGGTCGATGCAGCCAACCTAAATGACGCTGCTAAAACACGTCTGCTGCTCCGCAAACTTAGCGATGCTACTCATGCGGAGTACATCAACCACATTCTCCCGAAAACGACACGAGATTTTTCGTTCGACGAGTCTGTAACCAAGTTGAAGCAGCTCTTCAGTGCCCATGCCTCACTATTCTGCAAGCGCTACAGATGTCTCACGCTAAGCAAGAAGCCCACTGACGATTTTCAAACGTATGCAGGATTTGTTAACCGACTTTGTGAAGATTTTGGTGTCGCATCGTGTTCTGTTGACGAATTTAAGTGTCTCATCTTCGTTTGTGGCCTACACGCACCCAAAGATGCTGAAATTCGTACTGCTCTGCTAGCCAAACTAGAAGGAAATAAAACAATGACGCTCCATAACCTCACTGCTGAGTGTCATCGCATCATAAATCTTCGGAAAGATGCTTCAATCGTGGAGAATCACAGCGAAAGGGCATCGGTGAAAGTTATTAACCCGACCAAGCATCCTGAGAAACCAACTGATTGCAAACCGACACCGAAATCCCAGTCATCACACAACAATAAAAATCTTCGCAATAGTGGTGGCAACAATATACCAAGGACGCCGTGTTGGAAATGTGGACAGCTTCATTACGTGCGTGAGTGCCCATTCCACGATCATCGATGCCGGGACTGTAATAACATTGGGCACAAAGAGGGGTATTGTCAGTGTGTATCATCGAATCCAGGAAAGAAGAGACACTGGAAACAAAAGTCATTCCAAACAAAAGGTATTTATTCGGTCCGGCAAGTTGCTGCTCGTGATCGGAGAAAATACGTCACCGTGCTTATTAACAACGTAGAAGTAGAGCTCCAGTTGGATTGTGCTTCGGACATCAGTCTCATCACCGAACGCAACTGGGAGCGAATCGGACATCCACCAACTAAACTACCGTCACAACAAGCCCGTACTGCTTCAGGCCAGCCGCTGCCGCTCATCGCAGAAATTGATTGTGACGTCATGCTGAGAGGAGTTCACCGGTCAGGTAAATTGTTTGTTACCCGCGTTGACAATCTCAATCTTTTAGGCCTCGACTTCATCGAACTCTTCGAACTGTGGAACGTCCCCCTGAGCACGGTATGCAACATTAACGTCGCAACCGATAATGTACAGTATCTGAAAGCAGCGTACCCCGTACTTTTCTCCGATTCATTGGGTTGCTGTAATAAGACAGAAGCTAAATTGTACTTGAGGCAAGACATTCAACCAGTTTTCCGCGGCAAAAGACCTGTCCCGTTTGCTGCATTGGAATCGATAGAGACTGAGCTCAACCGATTAGAAAAGCTGGAAATTATTTCACCGGTAGCGTTTTCGGACTGGGCGGCGCCAATCGTGGCTGTCCGAAAGAAAGCAGTCGACGGTCAACCATCGAAGGTAAGAGTGTGTGCTGACTATTCTACTGGCCTGAACAGTGCCATTCTGCCCAATCACCACCCGCTTCCCCTTCCGGAGGAGATTTTCGCCAAACTATCCGGCAGTAAAGTTTTCTCTCACATCGACTTGTCGGATGCTTATTTGCAAGTACCTGTCGAGAAAGACTCCAGACGATACCTTACGATCAACACTTCAGATGGAAGACGACATATCTGCCACTGTGGATGCAGCATTGAATACTCTGCCAATAACGTTCAAACATCTTCAAGCTGCCACAAACAAAGATAAGCAACTTCAGGAAGTTATCCCGTACGTGCAAACTGGTTGGCCGAACACGAGCAAGCAAGTCAGCAGCGAAATTAGTCCGTTCTACGCTCGCAAGGAAGCCCTTTCAGTTGTGCGAGGTTGTTTCACGCTCGCTGGTCGAATTGTACTACCGAAAATGAATCAGCTATCAGTCCTCAAGTCTCTCCATAAAGGACATCCTGGTCAAGAAAGGATGAAAGCAGTTATGAGAAGTCACGTTTACTGGCCCGGCGTAGACCAGGACGTCGAAAATTTCACCGCATCGTGTAGAGCTTGCGCATCTGTGGCCAAAGCACCACCAAAAACATTATTGTCGTCATGGCCACAAGCAAGCTATCCCTGGCAACGACTACACGTGGATTATGCTGGTCCCTTCGAAGGTCACTATTTCCTGATTATTGTAGACTCTTACAGCAAGTGGCCGGAGATCATACGTACGCAAACTATTACTAGCAGGACCACAATTGAATTAATGTTCGAAACGTTCACCCGGTACGGGCTGCCTGAAACCATTGTCACCGATAATGGTACGCAATTTTCTAGCAACCAATTTAAGGAATTTTGTGAGTCCTTGGGCATCGTCCACATTCGTACTGCACCATACCATCCGCAGTCTAATGGACAAGCGGAGCGTTTCGTGGATACACTGAAACGAAGCCTCAGGAAGATTTTACCAGAAACGCAAAATTCAATATCCAAGTCACTGCAAATCTTTTTGTCCACATATCGCTCAACTCCAAACAAGTCGGCACCTGATGGACTTTCTCCGGCTGAAATTTTGATGGGGAGGAAACACCGCACAACGCTAGATTTGCTTAAACCACCCGTCGACTTCATGCCCACGAAAAATCAAAATATGGAAAACCAGTTCAACAGACACCATGGAGCAAAGAGACGAAACTTCGAAAAAGGTGATCGAGTTTTTGCAAGTACCTTTAAATATGGGAAACGTGTGTGGCTCGCCGGTACCATCATCGAACGAGTTGGCAGTGTAAATTACAATGTACTTCTAGATGGAAGCAGGCTTATGAGATCACACACCAATCAACTGCGTGCTCAGGGGGACACTAAAGTCGAGGCCTACCCGGAAGAAGCTGTTTCGGATCACCATCTCCCGTTGCACGTGCTGCTGCAGGACTTTCAGCTCAACGAAGGTTCACCAACGCATGCAGATCAACTAGCTCCATCTGCATCACATCAGCCCAGAGAAACTCGTGCTCCTGTTCTTCGTCGATCTACCCGTATCCGACGGATGCCTACTAGGTACAACCCGTACTTCTACAGATAAAAGGGGGAGATGTTGGGCCCCTGGAGTCAACTGCTACGCACAACCCTGGACACGACGTTGTTATCTTTGACAGCCTTGACAGCTGTCGTCCAAGGCGGAAACAGGAATCTTTCATTCTATTCGTCTAGTATCTCGTGTCAAGTTCAGTTACTTTTTATATCTTGATCTATAAGAAATATATATATATATATATATATATATATATATATATATATATATATATATATATATATATATATATATATATATATATATATATATATATATATATATATATATGTAGTTACCGTATCCATCCTTTCACTTATTTGGGATATGTAACAAATTTCATCACGAAAAAGGTGTTCTTAGTTTTCACATGACATACTAGGGTTCGCAGTACCGACTCTTTTTGGCGAGAACCGGTACTACGGTACTGAAGCCCTCATTCCCGTAAAGTACCGGTACTTGAAAATTTTTTTTAAAAAAATCGAAAAAAGCTTCAAACTGATGACCTTATTCTCAGATGATTGATTTGTGCTGATAAAAAAAAACATGTTTATTGTTTTTAATTGCTTCGGTATGGCATGACTCATTTCAGCAGAAGATATTTTTCGTATGAAGCGCCATTTTTTATTTTGAAATCTAGGCCACTTTGAAATCGATAACTGCTAAGCGGTGCGACTTTCTTCGATTTCACAGATTGTAAATGTAAGAAACCCTATTAACAACAGCAAATCAAAGCGATCTCCGAGCAGGCTGCTCGCATTTCCCCTCTTGCTTTTCTGTAAATTGGTTTCGACCCTTATGTCGCTTTTCTACTGTTCTCTAATGTATACCAACGCTCCTTGCTTTCCTGTAAACTATGGAGTTTTGCTGTCATCAATAATTACAAATCGCCCCATTTGAAGCAGTTCACCAAGTCTAAAATTGTTAGCTACTAAATCGCTGTTCGTTCTTTTATAGATAAAGGTTTAAGAGCAAACCAAATACAGACATAACTTAGAACATATTCTTATTACGCGCCACCCAGTGAATAATGGAAACCAATTAGAATGTCGCTAATACAAAAATCATAGCAAATTTTTACGTCTCTGACACTAGATATTTTGAAATTTAGTACAAGATCGCTAAAATTTAATTTCTCAGCGCATTCGCGAATAGTTTTATTTTTCTTCTTGTGTTGCCTTTTTTGTCGTTGGGGCTCTAAGTGCGAGACTTTTGGTGTGTGGGTGATAGGCGGGCCTATTTAAAAAAAAAGATCGGTAAAATTTAATTTCGACAAAATAGTGCCCGAATTTGAACATTCCGTTCAGTACAACGAGAGCTAGCATTGTTCAACTTCTAGAATTATTATGATCATGGCCCCACCTAGGGTTCGTCGCGGTACGGATGTGGGCGGTAAATGGATTGTCCGCACCGCAACCGCAAAAAAATAATAAAACCGCACCGCTTACCGCAACCGCACTTTATTTACCGCGCCGCACCGCGCGGTAATGCGGTAAATGCGGTAAAATTTTTATATTTTTATAAATAGTGTTGAAATATTGTATATTTGTGTAACCATATATAATAAAATGTTATTCTTATTCACACGAAATTTAACTTTAAGAGACTCCTCAGAATGTAATGTTTATGAAAAAATCAACTTTTGCATTTTCTATTAAAAAAATTCCGTACATTTTAAGGCAAACATTATATGCATTCAAAAACTGCAGTAATAGGAAAACTTTTATTTTAGCAATCCTTCAGTTAATTGAAAAAATGTGGAATAAAAATGTAATAAGAAATGAAGTTGCATATTTTTTTCTTTAAATTTTCATATTTTCAATGTTTTTGGCATATGAAAATGAAATATAATAAATAATATATAATAAACCACCTTTCATTCTTAAAGGAATTTCACAAAAAAAAATTTTAAAGTCGAAATACCAGTACTTCTATATAGTAGCGCATATATTCCAATACAGTGAAATAAAAACATATTGTATTTCATCAATAAGAACGACGCCATATTTGACGAAAAAAAATTGCTCTATACATTACATCTAATCAGGAGTCCGGTCTCAACCGGTACAGAATTATTGAACATTAGAAAAACTGCAAAAAATGTATGATTTGTAGCTTACAGCAGAAATGATTTTTAAAAATAAGGGGTTTTACTGACAAAATATCCCAAAACTCTAACTTCCGCATTCTTCAAGAAACAGATGTATTATCATTCAAAAACTAAGATTGCTCCCTTTAAAAATGTATGAAGTGTAATTTTCTAAAGTCTAGTTCGAAAGTTCTAGCATTTAATGTATTTTACTCTAATGTTTTCCCAAAGAGCCAATGGCAAAACTTCAATTGAAGTGAACGGAAGTCAAACTATGTAGTATTTGGCAAAAAAGTTTCAAAAAAGCTACAAAATAGTCTTAACTGAAAAATATTAGGACTTAATTTAGTAGAAAATTATAGTAAATTTGAACGGAAGTACGCGAAAAAAGTGTTGTAGCATACTTTTTGAGAAAGAGTCCAATAAAATTGACTGCAGAAAAATTCACATTGAATTTACACAGCAATCAAAGAAGATAGAAATACAATGTTGATGAACGAATGATAGAATAATCATCCTAATTTGGACTACTCCTTATTTTGGACGCTTTCATACATTTGTATCCTTTACTGCCAATTACTCCAAATTCGTTTGGTTTGATGAAGATAATTATATTTTTTGGGTTGTGTTTAAGTCCCAGCATAATTAGTTCATCTCTAATTCCTTTAAATTAGTCAAAATTCACAGTTGAAAAATTGATATCGAAAACGGTTCATAATTCCACGATTTCCAACAGAAATCGAGAGAAGTGATGCACTTTTAAATTGGATTTAAGAGTAAAAATTTATTGTTTTTAAATGATCTAATAATTTTGTCTTTATTTGGATATTGCATTTTATGTATTTTAAATGGTTAGTTTGTAAAGTTTTACTTAGAAGTATAAAATAACTAGTTCAAAATATGTCGTAAAAACAATAGCGTCAAAATATTTCGGGCACAGCTAGATTTTCTTTCATTATAGCAGTCTGTTTATCAATTTAGAATAATCAAAATTATCACTTTATCAATTATTTTTTTGCGGTGCGGTTGCGGTAAAACCGCGCGGTAAAAGCTCTTTCCCGCACCGCATCTGCGGGAAAAACTGTCTCACCGCACCGCAGATTTTGCGGTGCGGGTGCGGCAAATACCGCGCGGTTGCGGTAATAACCGCAACCGCGACGAACCCTAGCCCCACCTCATTCCACCTCAAAGGTGTTAGCTCAACGATATATCTAGAAGGTAATTAATATAATTAAAAGTCATCTTGCAGACCGATATTTTGAAACAGATCCCGCTAGAGAGTCCACATATTTTTCATAAAAAAATTGTATGGTACCGAAATACCGGTACTGGCTTTTGCTCAGTACCGGTATTACGGTACCAAAAATGGGTCGGTAGGGGAACATGGGGAGACTTGACCAAGCGCAAAATTCTATTATTAGCTATGACGTTCTACTAGGTTCCTAATTTTTTTCAAAAATATTTTCATACTTGTTTCTACCCCTTAAAGTAATTTTGAAAGTTTGGAATGAGAAATACTTTCCTTGTAAAAAATATTCCGTATTTAATAAATTTGTGTTAAATGATTTTTTATCAAACTTTGTATGGACATATCCACTCGACTAATAATTACTTTTTAATTACTCATATATCATCCTATTCCTTACTAAATGGTGAAATGGTTTTACATAAATCAGAACATTGGAATAGATATTACTAACATTTGCACGACATTTTACACAACAACTAATGTTGGGGAGGCTTGACCAAGATTTTATGGGGAGACTTGACCAAGTGGAAATAAGCTGAATAAAGATTTTTCTGATAGGTACTATGCTGTGGTACCTGCTGTCAATGTTAAACACGTCACAAAAAATCCCACCTTAAACATCAGCCTCTATCTTTTAGTACTAGTAAACAAAGTTAGCAGTAATATGGCTGATTTCGTGACGTGTGAACAAGCAATGTAAGCAGTACAGTTAATCCTTAAAAGGAAATGCATAAAAAATCGAAATTTATAAAATGCAAACCTTTTATATTTTTTACTGGTACTTAAGGATCTCGACAATATGTAAAAATATGAAGACAGCATGTTTTATGTCTTAATTTATTGTTGTGATTTTACAAAATTCTCTTGGTCAAATCACCCCAGGCCTTGGTCACGTCTCCACATGGTGGGGAGACTTGACCAAAAAAACTCATCTCTGAAAAACTATTATAACTTTGGAAAAGTAAACCATAAATTCTACAAAAAATCATGAATATGCGCAATACTGCTGCGCACTATGTTGAAATGAGTTTTAAAGGATTGAAAAGATTTTTAGACATATACGTAGCTTCAACTGAAAACCTGGTCAAGTCTCCCCATGTTCCCCTATTCCCGGGATTTTCGGTACTGGTATTACCGGTACCACAACCCTATGACATACTTGAGCATATGTTTCATTCAAAATTCAATAGAGATACGAAGAGTTGAAATATCGCACGTGGAATATTTCTTTTGAAAATTTTCATCGTCAAACATCCATATTACCTAGTTAAGCCAGATATTTTTCTGAGAAAGCCATGAAAATACAGTTTCTTTCGGTGATGCACGAGTATAATTATATGAGAAATCTTTTATCTCACTACTAGGTGAATTACTTGATAATCTGTTTATTAATATATCATCCAACATTTACTTCACGATTAAATGCAACGCCTAATCCAAATGATAAATACATGAACTCTAGAAAATTTTTTACTATGAACACATTATTTTATTTTTGAAGTGAACTTACAAATTGATTTTTGCGAAATAGTTCAGTTATTATAGAAATATTTCACAACATGTTTTCAAAATCGAATTCCGGATCACGTAGATGTGTTTTCATACCCTGATATTCAAAATCGGTTTAGTTTAAAACACTAGTAAAGCAATACTCTGTATGAAACGTTCTCCTTTTTAATTAGTGAAAATTGGTAAGCGAGGAATAAAAATACAAAATGTTTAATATCTCCGTCGCTCGTGAACGGATTTTGACAATATATAGCTTGTGCGAAAGCTATTTTTACAAAGTTTCTAATTATGCATAGGCTGTGGGACAACATTGCTTTGTTCGAAAGTTATTTATTAAAAACCTGTAATGTTTTGACAAAATGACCCATATCGCAGAAAGTAAACAACATATCGAAAAACAAAAATAATAGTGTCATGTCAATTCATTTGAAACTAGTTCCATTAAGATCGGTTCAGCCATTGCAGAGATAATTACATGACATTTTGTACATACATACATATACACATACAAACATTGTCTCAATTTGTCGAGTTGAATCGATTGGTATATGAGACTCGGCCCTCGGAAAAAGTTTACAAAGTTTGAGCGAGTTTTTACATTTCTTTTGTAAGAAATGTAAAAACATAAATCAAATTAGATTAGCTAATTAAATGAAAAATTGGAATGAATGAAAAGGAGAAAACTAATAAAAAAAAATGAATTGAATAAAACGAATAAATAGAACAAACGAATCAAATAAACAAAACGAATAGAATTGATAAAATGAATAAAAAGAAAAAGAAAATGAATTGATTGAAATGAAAAATTAAGCGATGTTAAAAAGTTATAAAATAATAAAAAAATAATAGACACAGCCATTGCCTTACACAATGTCGCAAACCCGCCACGTCTGTAAGAACAGTGACAATAGTCTAATAAAAATCTATCCCGGCATTCAAAAGGCATACAGAGATGAACAGCAGCAATCATCATTCAGATTGATGCTAATCGTCGACAGGTTTTCAGTGGTGATCTTGCGTGGCTTAATTTTTGCCGGTTGTCACGGTAAAGATAGATACGTCTACCTTTATCAAGGACACATGATAGTGAACTCGGGTGATTCGTAGTTATTCTGCCTAAGCTCGACCCTCATTATCAGAAGGCAAAAATTAAGCCCGCACGATATTAAGCCTGTTCTAATGACCCTGCCACTTCTAGTTTTCCGATCTGTTTACTTCACATCCTTGCTATCACTTGAGTACTATGGCTCTAAGTTTCATAACTTTCCCTACCCAGTAATCTCTAGCTAATTGAATGTCGTTAAAACGTAAAAAAGAAAATGTGACTAACATAGTCGAAATAAAAAAAGGAAAAAAGAAACTGATGGGAATCCATCGGCAGCGGTGGGTAGCCGCTGTAGACACAGCCATTGCCTTACACAATGTAGCAAACCCGCCACGTCTGTAAGAACAGTGACAATAGTCTAATAAAAATCTATCCCGGAATTCAAAAGGCATACAGAGATGAACAGCAGCAATCATCATTCAGATTGATGCTAATCGTCGACAGGTTTTCAGTGGTGATCTTGCGTGGCTTAATTTTTGCCGGTTGTCACGGTAAAGATAGATACGTCTACCTTTATCAAGGACACATGATAGTGAACTCGGGTGATTCGTAGTTATTCTGCCTAAGCTCGACCCTCATTATCAGAAGGCAAAAATTAAGCCCGCACGATATTAAGCATGTTCTAATGACCCTGCCACTTCTAGTTTTCCGATCTGTTTACTTCACATCCTTGCTCTCACTTGAGTACTATGGCTCTAAGTTTCATAACTTTCCCTACCCAGTAATCTCTAGCTAATTGAATGTCGTTAAAACGTAATAAATAAAAAATAAAAAAAATAAATTGTGTCAAATAATTAATTTGGACGAAATGAATATATCTGAAAAATTGATCAAATTATTGAAATGAAGAAACTGAAAATATTTATAAACTGGAAAAACCGAATAGAATGCATAGAAGGAAAACAATGTATAAAATAAGTTAAATAAATGATATGAATAAAACCTACGAGGAAAATAAACTGAGCAGAGCGAATCCAAATAATGAAACGAATAAAATAGATTGAATAAATCCAATGAAAAAAATGAATAAACAGAATGCTGAATGAAATTAATAATTTAAATGCAAAGATCACATACTTAAAATTAGTCAAATGTTCAAAATGAATAAAACAAACAAGACGAATAAAATCCATGAAAAAACTGAAAAAAATAACTATTTAGAATGAAATTAAAAATCGTTTTTGAATAAAGTAAATGAATAAACCGGATTGTACGAATTTGAGAACTATTGTATCAGAAAGTTATGAATTGTTTTTGAAAATCACATCAACTGAAAAATGGCTAATTAGTATGCAATGAACCTTCTATAGTTTTCATTCTTTTTTGTTTTCACCTTTTCGTTGTCCTTTTCTTGGTGGCGTCGTTTAAGATTATCTGGTGTTTCTACTTTATTGATGGACCTTAATTAGTTATAAGGAACCTGGAACGTTCAATTTGTTTTGGAATTCAATATTGGATAGTAAAGTAAGACAAGGTCACATGTGCTTTCAAACCCTTTAAACAGAGAGCGACAGACGGAGAATGCGATTTGTGAATGGGAAAGTTTCAAAGTTTTCATTTGTATTGACGTAAATAGTGTGAAACTATGCTATGTCGATAGCACAAAAACCAATCAGTTCATTATAATGCAGTCTCTTTCTAGTTATCCTTATAGCTTATATATTATTTCGTTCGGAATTGTCGTTCAGGAAATATTTATTTTATTTTATTTCGCATCGTCTTCGAGCAAGCTCGTACAGACTGGTAGTAACTTATACTAATATTCATAACAACACAACATTATATTATACGATGTACAACAAAACAAACATAGGGAACATTAATTAATAATCATTGCGTATATCTAAAACAATTCTATTCAAGTTGTTGAAACTCTCGAAAGAAAATTCCTTCTGGCCAAGTTGAAGGGCTCAGCGCCATGCCCCGTAAGCTAACATCAAAGCCTACTTTGAAGGACACATACGGCATCGTCAATATATCCTTCCATGGTGGTACTAGTTTCTGTGCAATAATTGCGTCCTGATTCACCAACGCAATGCGAAACCATATCTATAATTTCTTTTTCGGTGACGGTGTTTCTTAATTTTGTAAGAAAAATCCAGCATTTCGGCGATAGCAAGACTTTTCTACTGTCCTCTAGATCATTTCTCGAGCCTTGCATTAGTTTTGTCGATGAAAGTGGTGATGATCGAGATGAAACTGAAGCATTGAACGAGCAGGGGAAGCCAGCCAACGTTTGATGGATTCCAGCGATTTCACTTTTCAGGGCCGAAATTTCATCACGCAAATCTGTTTCAAACTTTTTAGCCTTCGTATCATTGTGGGTTTCGGTAGCGGTAGTGGCAGCTGTGGTGGCGGCGGCGGTAGCAACAACGGAGGAATGGGATGAAAAATTAGCGATATCAAGCAGCTTTCGTTTATCTCGAAATACCTCCATGTTTCGAACATTACACATCATCTCGCCACATGCAGTGCATACAAGGCCGCCGAGAGAGAGGGGGGACCGGGGTGTTTCCTCCCGGGCCCGGAGTTTTGAAGGGGGCCCGGATTTTTAACAGAAACTAAAATTTTGACAAATACTTTTTCGACAAAAATGTATTTGAGAATATAATTAAAAATTCAATATCTTGTGTATGAGTAACTAGAATAGCGAAAATTCTAAACTACTGCATATTTGATATCAACTATGTTTATACCAACCTAATTCTCGCATCGTAACAAGTTCAGACTCGAGCGGGCATAGCGGAATTTGTACTTTGAATGTCATGTATGCAGCTCACCTGGGCTCGAATCCCAACCCCATTTAATTCGATGTATCGAACTTTGAACAGCTATAGCTTGGCTTAGAGACAATCTAACAATATAGATCCTTGGGCAAAGTTGTTCAGTATATCCTGAACTATACTTCTATCTATTTGTTGGCTTACTACAGGAAGAATTGTAGTCTATAGAATTAAAAATGCAAAAATGTAGGTTTTCCCATACTAATCTCCATACAAATTTCAAACGCAATGCGCAACGCCGGGTCAACACCAATCGACCCCAAATTTTGCACAGTTGTTTGGGACCCCAAAAGGAACCAAAAAAGTGCTGTGCTGAAAAAACTATCATTTTGCCCCACCCTAATGGGGATATTATAGCTATCATTTGGGACTAAGTTTGTGAAAATCGGCCCAACCATTTCCGGGAAACTGATGTGAGTTCGTAAATTTTGAAAGATGGCCGCTTTTCCCGGGCACTTCCGGAACCGTCTATGGTGGTCAATGTAGTCAACGAAAGTTTGGTTGGCCGTCGGTGACCTAGAACAGCAAATTTAAGTTGTTTGAGAGACGTTTTAGCGAAATTTTTACCTTTTTTGCTTTCATCGGAGTATCGGTTTGAATCACAATTTGCTATGTGATCGCACGCCACAACCTGTAACTCCGGAACTGGAAGTCGGATGGGGATGAAATTACAATGTGGCCAAATAGACTTTGAATGGATGTTAGTGACCTAACACTACAAATCGAAGCAGTTGTGGTCATATTAGCATAAGCATAAGCATAAGAGATCGCCCGTAGTTGCTACTCCGTTATTGACCAGAACCAAATTAGGTTGCAAAATGTTCATTGGAACAACATGCTTGGGAATAACATGATGAGCCACATTGTACAATCTATTCTGATCCCTGCATGCTGATCAATACCGACGCCGGCCACGTCCGAATGTAGATCTTCTGGGAAAGGAAGGAATGTTAGTCCGATACATGTTGCTACTAGAGACCGAGGAATCCTCTGCATCTCCACATGTATCACGGGAAGGGGAGAGTTGTTAGTAAGTGTGCCAATAGCATTATCATGTAATAATTGCTCTGGGCAGCCGGCTGCCGAGAATTCGGGAAATTTATCATTTGTTGTATTAATACGATGAGCAAAATAAGCAACTTGAACTCCCGATAGCGGCTATAAGGAGCACTGCTTATATTTTTTTAATAATATTCAATCACGCGACGAATTTTTCGTGGTTTCTATCGTGTCAGTGCTGATTTTATCCGGCGATCGTTTGAATAAAATGAGGAATCTTATACAGAATGTTCATCAGACTCTTCCATAGGTATCGCGGAGTTGGTGGTTTGGAAGAGAATAGGGTCTAGGATTCGCTCCAAGCAAGCGATGCGACCTGCAAAACATAGTTTATTAGGTAGTAGTTCAGTTGGTTTTCGAGAAGTTCGCTCGAAAAATAAGATCTTGTTTAGTTTTTGGTTCTTTTAAAATCTGGGTAGCCGGCTACCGAGAGTATCCCATGTTTTCTAAACAAAAGCAATTCCACATCCACACAGCCGATCGTGGGAATATTGCCTAGAAAAGCCAATCCCATCTGCATAATGGGCCGGATCTCTATTTATTGCGACAGTATTCTGACAAATTTCACTATTCCTTCTCGACGATATATTTATTGGGTTGAACACTACCGAGTGATAACACGTTATACAAAGAGTTATGATAGCTCTAGATGTTATAAATCAACGAAAGTATTTCCTATTTCTAATATCGGATTGCTTGAGAAATACACGTATACGTACGATTATATCGAACATTGAAGAAAAATACAGAGGATCGTTAACCTGATGCACGGGCCTGTTACCAATAACGGAACTTGAAATTAGACTCATTAAAACAGACGCGGCGAATTTTTAGTACGTATTGAAAGCTAACCAACGAAAATGACAGCAAAACGCTTATTCTTCGTGCTGACATAACTGAAGGTAATTGCCAACCGGTCCCCGATCCCTCTCGCGAATTGTCAATTCTCAAACCTTATACATGATTGAAGTCATCATTCCACTCAAAGAAGGCCATGTGTTTTCCCTAAGCACATTGAATGCTCTGTGCATCAGTTTCCCCTATGGTAAAGCAAAGCCTAAACAAACATAGAAATTAGTTTGCTCAGTCCAAAGAAAAGTTGGCCGACCGGCAGAGACGTGTTCCCTTACAGCGCCATCACATCAACGAACACCCAAAATTTACATGCGACAAAATATCTGCAATCCTGAATATAAAAGAATCAAAACTCATTTGCAATAAAATAAGAATGTAAAAAAAACAGTTGAATATCCAAGACGGCTCATTTTCAAAGATAGCACCGCCGATGAAACACCCAATAAAAAAATAGGTGATAAGGGACGCGGACGAAATTAGCTGAGCACCGACCGGCTGCCACCTATTTTTCGGACGAAGAATTTTGGGGCGACACCTGGTAGTCGCTAGTCGCTGGTGAAGCGCCAATTATTTGAATTTGTCATTTTTTCTTATTGCCATATTTTTTCACTTTTCGGATCGAATTTTTTTTCTCTGAAAAACCATTTTGCACTATTTTTACAATGTACACTGTGTTTCTAGATGTATTCTGTGCACTTTTATTGTCCTTGCATCGGGAATCGACGGCCCGTAATGCGAGGAACAGATATTTTTTCATTTGCCGGAATTCGATTTTTACAAACTGTCACCACTCGCGTCTGTCGAAAATATGCCGAAAATGCTTTTATAAGCCACTTCACTTTGTATAATCATTGAATTGCACTGTTATTCACACTTTTGATAACCGGGAGGCAGTAAACTGTGCCGAAAATGATGAAAATTCAAATCGAAGCAGTTGTGGTCATATTTTGGAAAAAATTTCACCTTTATACATTCATTGCAGAATTTATTAAAATCGACATTTTCTGCGTGTTCGTACTCATCACCCTGTAATTCCGGAACCGGAAGTCGGATCCAGTAGAAATTCAATAGCAGCCTATGGGAACGTTGCACCTTTCATTTGAGACTAAGTTTGCCAAAATCGGTTCAGCCATCTCTGAGAAAAGTGAGTGAGATTGTGTTCGCGTACACACACAGACGCACATACACACACACAGACATTTGCCGAACTCGACGAACTGAATCGAATGGTATGTGTCACTCGGCCCTACGGGCCTCCTTTAAAAAGTCGGTTTTCAGAGCAATTGCAATACCTTGCACAGTTGTTTGAGAAAGGCAAAAAGAAACTTATGTCGATTTTAGCATGGATTATATAAGCGACGACAATTCTGATACATCTAGTATCTTGGACCAGGACACAATTGGTTTGGAAGATGAAGTATCCTGTGGATCCGGGGGGTCACTGTTTGGAAGCGATTTCGAGGATTATGATTCGAATATCTTTGTGTCCAACTTCCACCAGATCCAAATTTCGAAGCAGTTCCGAAATAGTTTGGTCCATATTTCAAAATTGAATTGAAGGACATACAAACACCGGTTGTTGCGTTCCGAGTGTTTTTCGACGATACGATTATAAATAGTTTGTGTCGTTTCACAAATGCCGAGAAGAATTCCGATCCTGATTTCAGAGATGTTACAGGAGACGAAATGTGGGCATGGTTCGCAATTCTTATAGCAGCTGGGAAAAACCACGAATCCAAGCTAAACTATAAGGATATGTGGAGTACTGATGAAGTGTCAAGCCGACTGTTTTATCCGGCTGTTATGGGTAGAACCAGGTGAGATTGGTGATTGTTCAAGTAAGATTCACATTTTTATAACAGTAATTTAATTGTATATCGTAGGTTTGAAATGATCTATCGGTACCTTCGATTCGATGACTCAATTTCACGACGATCTCCTCGTTTGACCAAAACGCAAAGAAGGTCGAGGAATAACAGCCCTCTTCAACAACGCTCCAGATCACGTCAAAATGCCGTCCATTCTCCTACCGTTCCAGCCACGGATCGCTTACAAACTGTACGGCAGGTCACAGAACGTGTAAGGCAGAACATCCTGAATGCGTACTCTCCATCCCAGGACTTGAGTATAGACGAGCGCATGATACCTTATCGAGGTAGGTGCTGCTTTCGCATTTACATGAAAAGCAAGCCTAATTTTTTCACCAGCTTCACTCTTATGACTGAGCTACTGACTTTGGGATTTGTAGCCATTGGAACACTACGTGCCAACAAGAAGGAAATTCCCGTTAAATTTCTACCTGGAAAATCCAAGCAGGCTGGAACAGCAATTTACGGTTTCCACGAAGATAAGGTTATGCTTATTTCGTGGACTGAAAAGAAAAACAAAACCGTTTTGCTCATGTCCACTGACCCTTCATCCATGCCAAGTAAAACCGATGTAAATGTGAGTCCAAATTGCAAGGAAAAGCCAAAAATTATTAGCATGTACAACTCGCTAAAAGGTGGTGTCGACACTCTGGGTAAATCAACGGGCTACTATACATGCAAAAGGCGTTCAAATAGATATCCTGTTGCAACCACTTTGAATCAGCTGAAATGCCAAGGATTCTGCGACAGAATCATGCATATATCGTGTTCAACGATCACTCGTCCAAAATTGGACATGATTAACGACTCAGCGAATATCTTCTGGCTTTGCGACAGCTGTGTGGATTTGATGAAATCCTCCGCAGTGAATGCAGCTTTTACAGCATTGAGCGAAGCGTTCCGTTTGCTGACCGACACACAGAAAACAGCGCTTGAAGCATTAAAGACTGAAATGGAGAAAACCAGAAAATCAGTGGAATCCGCAACGACATTGCCTGCAACTCCCATATCATGGCCCGTTCCAAATAGAGCAGGAGCCAAACGTGATCGCGAGACGGAGGATGATAATTTTTTTTCTAAATCCGATGTCCCCAGTCTAACGTGTGGCAAGAAAAAGGGTGATGTAGCAAAGGTACCCACAATCACTGTTCAACCCGCTACTAGTAAATGCTGGATTTACTTGTCGCGAATTGCTACCACCATTTCCGAAGCTGAGGTTGGTGCTATGGTTAAGGAGTGCCTTTCAACGGACGATCCGGTGTGAAGAAGTTAGTGAAAAGGGCGCAAATTTGAGCGGGCTTAATATCATTTCTTTCAAAATTGGTGTTGACCCTCAATTTCGTGAAATGGCCCTCAGTGCCGAAACCTGGCCGGATGGGATGTATTTCCGCGAGTTCATCGACTTTCGGCAAGAACGTACTAATGACGGGAAGCAGGGGTTTCGGAAAACACCTCGACTGGGATAAATCCATCGCAAATAGCAGTTATTTTAGACTACGCACCGACAATTCGCCTGTTGATCAATGGCAACCGTGACGCACCGTAGAAAGCAATATGGAATCCCCCAATCCTCCCAGCACAGTCGTGCCTCTCGCAGTCAGCAGTATCTTCAGTCGTCCCGGCCCTGTGTCTGGGAATGGAGAGGGGGACTTCCAAATTGCCCTCTTTGGCAAGTATTTTAAAAATAATATTGATGAATCAACCGTTTTTCCTGATGGAACTTTTTGTTCTAGCTCGAATGCTTCCGACTGTCAATTAATAAGTCAACGCTGTCAGCCGTCAGCTGGAAACCTCCTGAGGAGCACTCCAACTTCCATCACGGGTGCTACCAATTCATGCAGTTCACTCGCGCCTTCTGCTGTTAGTCCAGACACCCCGGTGTGCATTCCAGACGAAGGAATCAAGGAGTGCCGGTCAGCCTTCCGTGCCTAAAATCGTTGCCCATCCACTTATACTATCAAAATGTGGGTGGCATGAATTCCTGTGCAAATACCTATCGTCTAGCTACCTCGGACTCTGTTACGACATTATCGCATTAACAGAAACATGTATCGAACAAGTATGTGCAGCGATAAAATTGAGAAATCAAACATTATATATATATATATATATATATATATATATATATATATATATATATATATATATATATATATATATATATATATATATATATATATATATATATATATATATATATATATATATATATATATATATATATATATATATATATATATATATATATATATATATATATATATATATATATATATATATATATATATATATATATATATATATATATATATATATATATATATATATATATATATATATATATATATATATATATATATATAGATATAGATATATATATATGTGTGTGTGTGTGTGTGTGTGTGGTTTATTTCCCTCCCGATAAAATTCACGACTCTGCACTATTTGATTCTCATTCTGAATCATTGACTTCTGTTGATGCGATGGCGCAACCCACTGACGAAATCATGATTCTCGGCGATTTCAACTTTTCTACAATGAAGTGACGTTCCATTTATAATGGATTTCTACAACCCGACCCAGACGAATCTGTTTTTCATCCTGGCAGCATTACTCTTCTGGATGGCTATAGCACGGCTACACTTCTGCAGATTAACAGCATAACGAACGAGAACGACCGGATTTTAGATCTATGCTTCGTTAATGCCAGAGATCAATCGCCGCATATTTCCACCGCCCTCACCCCGCTAGTAAAGTATGTTCGCCACCATCCGCCTCTACATCTTACACTCCTCCTATGAACTTTTCGAGTCACGCGCCCACCGTGTGTTACAATTATAAGCGGGCCGACTATAGCAGCATTCTGAATATTTTACAAAGCATTAACTGGGATTCTGTGCTAAGCAAGGATGATGTGAACTCCGCCGCTGAAACGTTCTGCCATATAATGAGCTACCTTATCGATCGTCATGTCCCAAAGTGTAATCAACGAAGTGATCAATTCACCTGGCAGACAGCCGAGTTACCTCAGCTAAAATCTGCAAAAAGAGCAGCATTACGAAAGTTTACCAAACGCCGTACCTTGTCACTGAGAGCTTATTATGTAAGGCTCAATAACGATTTAAAAAAACTGAACAGTTTTTGTTTTTCAAACTATCAACGAAAAATGCAACGTAAGCTTAAGTCGGATCCTAAATCGTTTTGGAGATACGTCAATGAGCAGCGGAAAGAAACCGGCTTGCCTTCTGCAATGTTTTTGAATGGTGAAGCTGGTAATGATTCACAAGCCATATGCAAATTGTTCGCCTCTAAATTTGCGAGTGTGTTCGTCAGTGAGACACTGTCCTCGCAGCAGATTGACGTTGCAGCTAGCGGCGTGGCCCAACTCGAACGGTCAGTGAGTGAGATTCGTGTAGAGCACTCGGATATTGTATCAGCAGCATCCAAGCTTACAGCATCGTCATCTTCCGGGCCAGATAGTGTCTCTGCTGTGTTTTTGCAAAAGTGTATATCTGGTTTGGTGGAACCACTCTGTCAACTATTCAAAATGTCACTGACAACCGCGATTTTTCCTCAATTGTGGAAAGCAACTTTCATTTTTCCTGTCCACAAATAAGTGATAAGAGGAACATTGACAATTATAGAGGAATTTCTGCGCTCTGTGCCATTTCCAAGCTCTTTGAGTTAGTCGTTGTGGAGTCAGTGTTTTTTCACTGTAAGGAATATATTTCTAAAGACCAAGACGGATTCATGCCGAATCGATCGACGTCGACGAATCTACTATCTCTAACCTCTTTTGTGTCCGAAGGGTTCGATGCGAATCAACAAACTGATGTTATATATACTGACTTATCTGCAGCTTTCGACAAAATCAATCACGATATCGCAATCGCTAAATTGGAAAAACTTGGCTTCAGTGGATCACTCCTGCGATGGTTCCAATCCTATCTCGTTGGCCGTCAACTCAGTGTGAACATAGGTGATGCATACTCCAAACTATTCTCCGCAACGTCTGGAATTCCGCAAGGAAGTCATCTAGGACTATTGATATTCACCCTCTATTTCAACGATGTAAACTATCAGCTGAAAGGGCCACGGTTGTCGTATGCAGATGACCTAAAAATTTTCAACAGAATTAAGAGCCGAACGGACGCACTTTATTTGCAGCAGCAATTTGACACTTTCAGCAGATGGTGTGAAAACAACCGAATGATTCTGAATCCGGCGAAAATTCTGTGATATCGTTCTCCAGAAAAAAAGATCCCATTGAGTTTGAATATCACTTGTCTGGAGCTCTTGTTTCCCGGGTGAGCTGCGTTAAGGATCTTGGAGTGCTGTTAGATTCGAAACTTACATTTAAGAATCACATTTCGTATGTTGTTGGTACAGCATCGCGAAGCCTGGGCTTCATTTTCCGTACGGCTAAATCCTTCACAGACATTTATTGTCTCAAAAGCCTCTACTGCTCTTTAGTGCGCTCCACGCTGGAGTATTGTTCGGCAGTCTGGAACCCGAATTACATGAACAGCAGCGATCGAATTGAAGGCGTTCAACGATAATTTATACGGTATGCTCTTCGACGCCTGCCTTGGCGCGATCCTGTTCGTCTACCAAGCTACGAGAGTCGGTGTCAACTCATCCAGCTCGATACCCTTCAGCGTCGTAGAGAAACTGCAAGAACCTTGTTCATCTCTGACCTTCTGTCAGGACGCATCGATTCCCCAGATTTACAAGAGCGAGTAAACATCCAAGCAAGGTCCAGAACGTTACGTGGAAACGTTCTTCTGAGAGTGCCGTTTTGACGAACTATTCAAACAGCTAATGCCGCTATCACGGGACTACAACGCCTCTTCAATCGTGTGTCGCACCTGTTCGACTTTCATTTGTCTCGGATATCTTTAAGAAAGCGATTCCTGCAGTTTTTTAGATGTAATTAGTTAAAGTTTCCATCACTGGGGTCGAGTGCAGCCTGATGATGCGTGCGATAAATAAATATATAAATAAATTATTTACAACATTGTGGATATATGTAATCACAACGCGTTTCATTTGTATATAGCAGCCCATCCCGAGTTTCGATCCGAGGAAAAAAGCAAAAAAAAAATTTTTTTTGGTTGGCTTTCTAAAGAACTGGTACTTTATCATGTGCGGGTGCGAAAGTCCAAATCAAAAATGCAGGAAGATGTTGCACAAAAAGTGACCACCTTCCTCGAAAACTACGATCGAATGTATATGTAGTATGTAGTGATATGTTATAGTTGCAGTTCCCGCGAAAACTTAAAAATCTGCAAAATGTGTAATGCATTATGTTGCCCAGTAGATCGACGCACGAACACTTTTTATACATGTTCTTTATGCGCCAAACAAGCCCAGGTTACTACAAACTATCTGAAAAGCACCAACATCAGGAGATGCTCAGTTTGTCCGCGATCGCGGGATGCCAAAACCTCTGTTATCTGCCACAGTTGTGGTGTTGCTGTTTGTAGTCGGCATGAGAACCGAACGGAAGAGAAGCACAAAGTCTGTCAACTATGTTTGAACAAATAAAAAAACAGAAAACCTAAAGTAAACCGTTTTTACATTTCTTACAAAAGAAATGTATAGGATTCGCTCAAACTTTGAAAACAGACCCAGAGGGCCGAGTCTCATATACCAATCGACTCAGCTCGACAAATTGAGACAATGTCTGTATGTGTGTGTGTATGTATGTATGTACAAAATGTCATGTAATTATCTCAGCAATGGCTGAACCGATCTTAATGAAATTAGTTTCAAATGAAAGGCCTAACGTTGCCATTTGACACTATTATTTTTGATTTTCGATATGTTGTTTATTTTCTGAGATAAGGGCAATTTTGTCAAAACACAGCAGGTTTTTTGCAAATAACTTTTGAACAATGCAATATTGTCCCACAAACTGTACATACGTAGAAAGCTTGTAAAAATACCTTTCTAACAAGCTATAGATTGTTCAAATCTGTGCACGAGCGGCGGAGATATTAAACATGTTGTATTTTTAGTCCTCGCTTAGCAATTTCCACTAATTAAAAATGAGATTGTTTCATACAGAGTATTGTTTTAGGAGCAAAACTAAACCGATTTTGGATATCAGGGTATGAAAACACATCTACGTTATTCAAGGAATTCGATGTTGAGAACATTTTGTGAATTACCTTTATAATAAATGAACCATTTCTAAAAAATCAATATATAAGTTCACTTCAAAGACAAAATAATGTGTTGATAAAGAAACAGTGAGTTCTAGTATTTATTCCTTGGATTAGGCATTGCGTTCAATCATGAGGTAAATGTTGGATTGTATATCAATACACAGATCAACAAGTAATTCACCTAGTAGTGAGATAAAAGATTTCTAATATAATTATACTTGTGGCGTCACCGAAAGCAACTGTATGTTTGAAACCCAAAAATCTAGCGAAAATTTAGCTCTTTTGCAAGATTTAGGTTATACTGGCTATGGCGCAAAAATTACTACTTACATTATGTATGATAAGAATGTAAGAATCAATATATCATAATAATATACTTATAAAAATAACGTCACTACATTAACCATCATTTGCCATTCCTCACACGTCTCCCCATCTCTCTCTCTCTCTCTCTCTCTCTCTCTCTCTCTCTCTCTCTCTCTCTCTCTCTCTGTCTCTCTTCTATCGCATCTATCTAGCTATTTTTGTATCCATTTCTAAGTTGTGTGATAAGATCTTCTGCCTATCTGAAATATTTATTAATTGTAATTGCGAAGGTTTGAGAAAACAAAACTATTTTTTGCCTGCTGCTACATCAACTCAACTTTAATTCAATTGTATTCAAAGCCTGTACTGCCGTTATAAGCATATCTGTCCCGTGTTCCATGGGATTCGCTATATACATGGGACAGTTATATTTGGCTTAACTGGGTAATATGAAAGTTTGACGATGAAAATTTTCAAAAGAGACATTCCACGTGCGATATTTAAACTATTCGTATCTCTATTGAATTTTGAATAAAATATATGCTCAAAGACTGAAAGCTGAAGCCAGCATGATTGGACTTGCCGTCAACGTTTCGAAGACAAAATACATGAGAGGAAGAGGTTCTAGAGACGACAATGTGAACCTCCCACCCGAGTTCGGATTCGGTGACGAAATCGAGATGGTCGACGAATTCATGTATTTCGGCTCACTGGTAACCGACGACAATGATAACAGCAGAGAAATTCAGAGACGGATCTTAGCGGAAAATCGTGCCTACTTTGGACTCCAGAGGATTATCTTCAAGACGCTGATTAGATCGGTGGTCCTCTACGGCCACGAGACCTGGACTATGCTCGTGGAGAACCAATGCGCCCTTGGAGTTTTCGAACGAAAGGTGGTGGCGTGCAGATGGAGGACGGAACGTTGCGCAGGCGAATGAACCATGAGTTGTATCAGCTGCACATTCGTTGTGTTGGTACGAATTTTCATGAAAAATAACGGATCAAAGACCAAAAATATCCACCAATTAGATCCAGGAAAAGAAGTCTCCCAAAGTACCCACTCTCGATGGGGGATGCAACTACAATGTGTCTTCTAACTTATCGTCGTCCATATTTGGATATACTGAGTAGTTTGAACCATTTCTTTTTCACAGTATTGGTCTGTATAGGACTTATTTATCCATATTTCCTGCTCGAGAATTCCGAACGAAACAATATGAAAGCTTTAAGGTTGAATGGAAAGACTGTATTGCAATCAACTGAATGCACGGCTTTTATGCTATCGACATAGCCTAGACATTGAACACCATTTACTTCAATGCAAATAAAAACTTTGAAATATCTACCTGTCTCATTCACGAATCGCATTCTCCCTGTCGTTCTCTGTTCAAGGGGCTTGAAAGCACATGTGACCTTGTCTCACTTTACTATATTCAATTGCGCGTTAAAATACTGGACCAGTAAATTCTATTCTGTACATAAATATTTTTTTCGGGAATATGTGACCAAAAAGTGAACTTCGAATTCCAAAGCAAATTGAACGTTCCAGGTTCCTGATAACTAATTAAGGTCCAACAATAAAGTAGAAACACCAGATAATCTTAAAACGACGCCGTCAAGTAAAGAAGCATGAAAACAAAAAAAATAAAACCATAAAAAGATGCAAGCCCTAGAAAGTCCATTGCATATTTATTAGCCTTTTCTCAGAACATGGGATTTTCAAAAACATTTCAAAACTTTCTGATGCAATGGTTCTTAAATTCGTACAATCCGGTTTATTCATTTTCTTTATTCAAAAATGTTTTTAGCTTCAAATATATGACCATTTCATTTTAATTAATTATTTCATTCCGCATCTTTTTATTCGTTTTGTTCATCTGCGTTCATTTTACTTATTTTATTCGTTTCATTCTTTGGATTCACTCTGATCAGTGTATTCTTTTTGTGCATTTTACTCATATCATTCATTTAACTTATTTTATTCATTGTTTTCATTGCATGCATTTTATTCATTTTTTCCAGTTTATTCATTTTGTTCAGCTTCTTCATTTTAATAATCTGACTACTTTTTCAGTTTTAATCATTTCATCCAAATAATTCATTTGATTCAATTTGTTTCCTTTTATTAATTTATAACCTTTTACCATTGTTCAATTTTTCATTTTAATAAATGCATTTAATTCTGCTCGTTTTCTTCTTTTTATTCATTTTATCACTTCAGCTCATTTTGTTTATTTGATTCGTTTGTTTTGTTTATGCATTTAAATTAGTTTTTACTTTATTCATTTTGTTCGTCCATTCTTTTTACTCATTTGATCCATTTCATTAATTTGATTCATTGTATTCACTGGATGAATTAAATCAATTTGATTCATTTAATTCATTTGATTCATTTCACTAATTTGATTAATTTGATTAATTTGATTAATTTGATTAATTTGATTCATGTGATTCATGTGATTCATTTGATTCATATGATTAATTTGATTTATTTGATTCATTTGATTCATTCAATTCATTTGATTCATTTGATTCATTTGATCTATTTGATTCATTTGATTTATTTGATTCATTTGATTCGTGTGATTCATTTAATTCATTTGATTCATATGATTCATTTGATTAATTTAATTCATGTGATTCATGTGATTCATATGATTCATTTGATTCATTTGATTTATTTCATTCATTTGATTCATTTGATTCATATGATTAATTTGATTTATTTGATTTATTTGATTCATTTGATTCATTCGATTCATTTGATTCATTTGATTTATTTGATTCATTTGATTCATTTGATTCGTGTGATTCATTTAATTCATTTGATTCATATGATTCATTTGATTAATTTGATTCATGTGATTCATGTGATTCATATGATTCATTTGATTCATTTGATTCATTTGATTCATCTGATTTATTTCATTCATTTGATTCATTTGATTCATACGATTCATTTGATTTATTTGATTCATTTGGTTCATTTGATTCCTTTGATTCATTTGATTCTTTTGATTCATTTGATTCATTTGATTCATTTGATTCAATTGATTCATTTGATTCATTTGATTCATTTGATTTATTTGATTCATTTGATTCATTTGATTCATTTGATTCGTTTGATTCATTTGATTCATTTTATTCATATCTTTAATTTTATGCATTTCATGTTCAGTCATTCGTTTTATTTCATCCAATTTGTTAGTATGAGTCAATTTATTCTATTAATCTTATAACTATTTCTAAATATAATCTTAATTTTTATGTAATAACCTAATCTAATTTGATTCGCGTATATTATAATTTTGATTTACATTAATTTTTCTACTCATTTTATGAATTTAAAAATCTATTGTTTCATAGTTTGCTTTACTTTTTTATATCAGTCGTTTTGTTGATTTCTATAATTTATTCAGTTTATTCGAGATTTTATTCGTGCAAGACTAGAAACTGTTTTCATCCCTCCTCTAGTTGGGTGCCTACTTCTCTTGAGTTCTGCAAACTAATCCAATAGTGAAATGTGTATGAAATGTCTCATCTCACTGCTAGGTGGATTAAATCGGTTTTTATTACGAAATGACGAATTTCATAAGAAAAATTCAAACAACCTCCAATAAATTGGCATCTTGTGTTAAAAATAATGAATTTCGATTCGTCATAGGGTGGGGCTTGATTCAGGTCGATAATAGGCCATATTATCTAAAGCATCTGTAATGGTTTTACGGGCATCAATACACTGGTGCTCAAAAACAATGACGTTCGATAGGATTTGCTTCAGGTCACTAAATGGCCACCTTTTCCAGGGCACATGGTTCGGAAAATAACCAGATGGTTCCAAACAAAGATGATAGTATTGACATGGCCACCGGTTTCGTTCAGGTCGGTAAGTGGCCACCTTTTTCAGGGCACTTGATCCGGAACATAACCAGATGGTTCCAAACATAGAAGATAGTATTGACATGGCCACCAATGAACCCGTGCTGAAAAATCATGAAGTTTGATATGTCGCAAGGTTGGGTTTCGTTCAGGTCGATAAGTGGCCACCTTTTCCAGGGCACCTGGTCCGGAACACAACCAGATGGTTCCAAATATAGAAGATAGTATTGACATCGTCACCAATGAACTCGTGCTGAAAAATCATGAAGTTTGATATGTCGCAAGGTAGGGTTCGTTTAGGTCGGTAAGTGGCCACATTGTCCGGGTCATCTGATCCGGAACAGATACTATCCAAGTGGGTCTTAGGACTTTTATTTAGTCGTTTGACGCCTTTTATTTGAAAAAAAAAACTACAAGGGGCAGCCCTATGGGGTTGCACGAATTGTAGACGTAGGACTATACTACTTAATGTAAAATATTTATTTTCTTAGTGCTTAGTGTGCGGGAAAAAACACCCGGACCGGTGAAGAAAAATCAAATTTTAGACAATATAATCACATCTCATGTAAAGACCAAGCTTTCTAGTTGCTCTCAAACAGATCCTAAAAGTTCAAACACACATGGATAACCCCAAGTTTGTAGATGTGTTTCGATGACACAGGATTGTAAAATGGTTAATATTACGTTATGAAAATTCAATTCTTCCGTGACAATTTTTTTGCCTGCAAAATGCCCTGTGTGTATGCAAAGCTCATGATTTGTTGGGATATTAGCATTGATCGGAAAAATGCCTTCCAACGCTGCGCATTGCTTACATACTGGACATTTTGCAGGTCTCCAGAAGCTGTTCATTTTACCACCGCCACATGTTCATTTTACCCACTCGCTATAAACATGTCTCATTTTTGGACATGTTTAGAAATCAAGAATCATGTTTGAAAAAATGTGTTTATGACGAAGTATTTTTACCAGATATGTACAAAACATGTCTAACAAGAAACATAAGGTGATTGTAATATCTCATTCACTTATTAGTTAGAAAATCATCATTTTGCTTAACGTGTTCATTTTACCGCCAGTTCCCCTACCTACCAAAACATTCGCCCCAAACATTGAACACAAGCGTACAATGCAAAATGAGTCAACGCTGATGATGATGGGTAGAGCGAAAGAGACAACTAGTACCACCACGACACTATTAGCGCATTTCACGTGGCCTTTCCCGATTGAAAGGAACGGCCGCGCTTAGCCCATCTGTCATAATATTGTGATTTTGCATAGCGAAGGGCTGAATGATAATACATTTTGTTCCAAAAAACAGCCCTGCATTATGCAACACTTTGTGCAGGTTGATTATACCAGTTGCAAGTGGGGCCAAATTCACCAAGTTCCGTAAAATTCCTTTTAAATTACACAATTGATAAAATTGTTTAGATGAGCTAAACTAATTAATCAAATCCTGTTTTAAAAACTGTCCTTGCGTTTAAACCAAAATGGGAAGCTGATTACTACCACTACATTACTTAATTTCAAGCGCAAATAGCAAATACATGTGCTAGTTAAACCAAAAATTTACTGGCAACATTACAGCGGCATTTAGGAAGCAGTTGGAGCGGTCGCCTGTTGGACGACACAGTGTAGCGTCCCTCCACAGCCAGTGTAACGGACTTCTAGCTCAGCTACACTGGCTGTAAAAAACACAGCGCAGTGATCTGCTTCGCCAGCCGTTCAACAGGGAACTGAGCTTGTCTGGCCAAGTCCGTTCTTTAAATAGTCGATGATGACGTCATTCATAGAAGCGTTGCGCGCTAGGTACACCAATCCGTCGTACAGGGCTTGGGAAGCGCTATCTTCTGTGTGTTAATGCGCGATATTTTTTGACAATGTTGTATATCATTTAATTTTTTTAATGCTATGATATCAAAAATCTTTGGGTTTATCTATTGGAATCTATTCTTAGAAGTATTTCGGGGCGATTTGTGCAAAAAATTGAAAATATATCGTGAGATGGCTGAATTATATGCGTTTAAAATTGGACCACTTTTCGTTACATACCCTTTTTGTAGAATTTGCAGAGTGCACCCCCATATCGAAAACAAAGACGTAGTCCTACGTCAAAATGCTGTCAGAATGTTGCTAAATCACTAATTTGTCCAAAATAATTATTTTACTTAGTTCCAAAATAACCTATTACCCCAACGGAATCCGGAATAATTCCGGAAATGGTAAAACTATCCGGACTACATTTTGGCCACTAAAACTACAATAAATTCTCGATCCAATGAAACCTGGTACATCAAAATCGGTTGAAATTTGACCGAGTTAGAGCCGATTAAAGGATAAAAGATAATGCCAAAAACTATGTTAGTACCACAAAGGTTAATAAAGTTTTCATGGCTTGGGGATACCCCTTAATCTTACAAAGCGATAATGGGCCCCCCTTTCAAAGTTCTATTTTTGTAAAAACTTGTGAAGGTAAAGGAATCAAAGTCCGTAAGTCGATTCCACTGAGCCCACAGTCCAACGGCGCTGTGGAAAGGCAAAACGAAGGTATAAAAACCTATTTTAATCCACCTAGCGGTGCAATTGTACCTTTCTCAATCATGAATCACGAGAATGTGTGCGTTGTTCATATTCATTAAAAACTTTTAAATGCATATATTACATTTTATTATTATACATCACATGACAACTATATACAGGAAAATAAATCATTATTCGAGTTCTAAAATTTTGAAAAAGAAAAAACAGCCACGGTAATATTGAACTGAAAAAAAGGTGCGAAATCGGCAAAGTCCCAAAAAGTCGATTTTTATAAAAAAAAAATTTCGAGATAACATATAATCTTGACGTTTCATGCATTTTAAAGATGTTTGGCATCAAAAATACGAATTCGATTTCTGAAATTTCATGGGGTCCCCCCATTGAAAAAAAAATTTGAGTTCCGGCTTATATGGGAATTTCATATGTGACCGGACGATTTAGTATATATTTCCGGACCCATATAAGCGATCCGTACGAAATTTTATGGACATCTGTGGGGATATTATAGCTATCATTTGGGACTAAGTTTGTGAAAATCGGCCCAACCATTTCTGGGAAACTGATGTGAGTTCGTAAATTTTGAAAGATGGCCGCTTTTCCCGGGCACTTTCGGAACCGTCTATGGTGGTCAATGTAGTCAACGAAAGTTAGGCCATCGGTGACCTAGAACAGCAAATTTAAGTTGTTTAAGAGACATTTTAGCGAAATTTTTACCTTTTTTGCTTTCATCGGAGTATCGGTTTGAATCACAATTTGCTATGTGATCGCACGCCACAACCTGTAACTCCGGAACTGGAAGTCGGATCGGGATGAAATTAAATAGCCATTTACGGGGACGCAATACCTTTTATTTGAGGCCAAGTTTAGTCGAATCGGTCTAGCCATCTTCGAGAAATCGATGTGACTGTTATTCTGAATTTAAATACTTCCGCCGGGGCTTCCGGAACCGAGGATGGTGGCCAATGTGGCCAAATAGACTTTGAATGGATGTTAGTGACCTAATACTACAAATCGAAGCAGTTGTGGTCATATTTTGGAAAAAATTTCACCTTTATACATTCATTGCAGAATTTATTAAAATCGACATTTTCTGCGTGTTCGTACTCATCACCCTGTAATTCCGGAACCGGAAGTCGGATTCATTAGAAATTCAATAGCAGCCTATGGGAACGTTGCACCTTTCATTTGAGACTAAGTTTGTCAAAATCGGTTCAGCCATCTCTGAGAAAAATGAGTGACATTTTTGGTCACATACACACACACATACACACACATACATACATAAACACATACATAAACACATACATACATACACACACAGACATTTTCCGAACTCGACGAACTGAATCGAATGGTATATGTCACTCGGCCCTCCGGGCCTCCGTTAAAAAGTCGGTTTTCAGAGCAATTGCGATACCTTTCTATTGAGAAAGGCAAAAAAGGTGCGAAATCGGCAGTCCCAAAAAGTCGATTTTTATAAAAAAAAAATTTTTTCGAGATAACATAAAATCTCGACGTTTCATGCATTTTAAAGATGTTTGGCATCAAAAATACGAATTCGATTTCTGAAATTTCATGAGGTCCCCCCTTTGAAAAAAAAATTGAGTTCCGGCTTATATGGGAATTTCATGTTTTTTTTTTTTTTACAATGGAGAAGACCTTTATGTCCTAGCCCAGTACACGTGCTATTGGTAGGGTCCAATCTACCGCACGGGGTGCACTGGGGGCGTGTCGGACTCGAATGGTGACCAGCCATTAATACCGACTAAACTCCATTGGGCTCCGCCATCATTCCTCCCAGGAACTACCTCTCGGTATTACTTCTGGGGGGATGGCTGTACTAAATGTACTCATTCACTCTCACTCACGCGTTCATACATCCTGTATGAGGCTTACTTGGGTGCTCTCTCAATCGCACTTTGATTCACTCTCAAACACTCCCACATGAGGCTAACTTTTGTGCTCACCTTTTACGTTCCATGCGAGGCTGACTTGTGTGCTCACCTTACTCATTCCTTGCTAGGCTTACTTTTGTGCTCGCCCTACCCATACCATGTGAGGCTGACTTGGGTGCTCACCCTATCACCTGATTCACTCTCAATCGTGCCACTCTATTGTACCTTTGTCACTCCCCCTGGCATCCCATGTGGGACATACCATGCGAGGCTGACTTGTGTGCTCACCTTTTTCATTCCTTGCTAGGCTGACTTTTATGCTAGCCTCTACCAACCTGTGAGGCTGACTTTTATGCTCACCCTTAACATGCAGTGTGAGACTGACTTGGATGCTCACCCTTTCACTCCTCTGCCACGCCATGAGGCATCGATGGCTTAGTTCCAACATACTACGCTACGACCCTCCCGTCTTGGCATGAGGCAGTCCACTTATACGCCTATACACTCACTCTTCTGTCTTGCTTCGGGGTGGCTGGGTTTACCCCTTACGCGGTTGCCATTCGCTGCGCCAACCTGCCTCGGCATGAACAGACCATTCACTCTCTTTTTTGCGCTTGGCCTTTTTCGCTTCAGCTAACCAATCACTAGTTAGCCGTGCCCGTCGTCTGTTGCTCGGTTCGCCAGATTACCTGTAGCCTACTGGCAATCTGGATGGTAGAAGCCGAGACTGCGTTCCACTTCCCCACCGATTGATACATCCGCTGAATAAGGGTATCAGGGGTTGTGTCCCAGCCACAGACGTCAAGCATTGCTCTTCTTTCGACGTCGAACCGATGACATACGAACAGTATGTGTTCGGCAGTTTCATCTACACCTGGGCAGTCCGGGCAGACTGGGACCTCCGCGTGCCCGAACCTGTGGAGGTACTGACGGAAACAGCCATGGCCTGACAGGAATTGTGTCAGGTGGAAGTGAACTTCCCCATGGGGTCTTCCCACCCAGCTCGATATGCTAGGTATCAGCCGGTGGGTCCACCTACCTTTCGAGGAGTTGTCCCACTCACGCTGCCATCTGGCGACCGAGGTCACCCTGGTGCGCTCGCGGGCTCCCCTATTTCCACGTAGCTCAAAGCACTCCTCATCTTCCCGAATGACCAGCCCGACTGGCATCATGCTCGCTATCACGCAGGATGCATCGTGTAATACCGTGCGGTAGGCAGATATCACTCTGAGGCACATCACGCGGTAGGTGCTCTCCAGTTTCTGTAGGTAACTGGTTACCCTCAGTGCTCTTGACCATGACGGGCCGCCGTACCTGAGGATAGATACGGCAACGCCTGCCAGTAACCTACGTCGACTGGTGCACACCTTTGAGCTGTTGGACATCATTCTCGATAGTGCCGCAACAGCAGTCGACGCTCTCTTGCACGTATAGTCGACATGGCTGCCAAAGGTCAGCTTGTCGTCTATAATGACTCCGAGAGACTTCAGACTTCGCTGTGAAGTGATCGCGACTTCTCCCATAACTGCATGTTGTGCCGACTTGCGGTTGTTGACGATAACTACCTCCGTCTTATGATGAGCGAGCTCCAGGCCTCTCGCGCTCATCCATTCCTCCACCGTGCTAATCGCGTGTTCTGCGGTTAGTTCTACCTCAGGAATTGACTCCCCGTAGACCTCCAAGGTTACGTCGTCGGCAAAGCCGACGATCTTGACCCCAGGAGGGAACTTCAGTCTCAGAACCCCGTCATACATGAGGTTCCATAGCACCGGGCCTAGGATCGAGCCCTGCGGGACTCCGGCGGTGATCGGAACCCTTTTCTGACCGGCATCGGTCTCGTATAGCAGTACGCGGTTTTGGAAGTAACTTTCCAGGATCTGGTACAGACCCACCGGTAGGCTAAGCCGGTGAAACGAGAGCGCGATGGCATCCCAGCTTGCGCTGTTGAATGCGTTCTTCACGTCAAGTGTCACTAACGCGCTGTATCGAATACCTCGCCTTTTTCGTTGGATCGCTATCTCGGCAGTATTTATCACTGAGTTGAGAGCGTCCACTGTGGACTTACCCTTCCGAAAGCCAAACTGGTTGCTTGACAGACCGTCCGTACCTTCCGCGTACGGGGTGAGCCTGTTGAGGATGATCCTCTCAAGCAGTTTGCCAGCAGTTGCCGATGGGTCGCCTGGCGGCTTCCCGGGCTTCGGCAACAGCACCAGTTTCTGCCTTTTCCATCTATCGGGGAAACGGCACTCGTCAAGGCATCTCTGCATAGCTAGCCAGAACATGTTCGGGTTCACTATGATCGCTGCCTTGAGAGCGTTGTTTGGAACTCCATCCGGCCCTGGAGCTTTGTTCATTGCTAGGGATTTAGCCACTGCAAGTAGTTCTTCATTCGTCACTGGAGCCACCATTTCGACTGTGCCCGCACTGTCTCGTAGTGCAGGTGGCCAGGGGCTTGTGGCTCGAGACGGGAAGAGTACTTCGATAATCGTTGTCAACCGGTCCGGAGACCGTTCTGGGGGTGAGGAGCCCCCTTTGGTCTTGGCCATCACAATCCGGTAGGCGTCACCCCACGGATTCGCGTTGGCACTCTCACACAGGTTGTCGAAACACGCTCTCTTACTGTTCTTAATAGCCTTGTTAGGGGCCAATTTCGCAGCTCGAAACACTTCACGGCGGTTCTCTCTTGCATCCTCGGTGCGAGCTCTTTGCATCCTACGTCTAGCTCTGAGACAGGCTGACCGTAGAGCTGCAATCTCGGCACTCCACCAGTATACCGGGCATCTACCGTTTCTTGGCAGTGTTTTTCTCGGCATAGTGGCGTCGCACGCGCGTGATAGAACAGCTACCAGCGCATCCCCGCTTAGACTGTCAGTGTTGGCCTCCAGTCCCAGAGCCGCGGTGAAAGCTTCGCTGTCGAAGTGATTGGACTTCCACCCGCGTACCTGACAGGGATCTCCCGCCCTCGGATGCTGCACACCATAGTTGATCTTAAACCGGATTGCTAAATGATCGCTATGGGTGTAGCCTTCGTCTACCCTCCATTCCATGCCTGGAGCCAGACTCGGGCTGGCAAAGGTCACATCAATCCACGCCTCCACTCCGTTTCTACGGAATGTACTAGCGGAGCCATTATTAGCTAGCACAGTATCGAGTTTCGCAAGCGCTTCCATTAGCGCTTGACCCCTGCTATTTGTACAGCGGCTGCCCCACTCCACTGCCCAAGCGTTAAAGTCTCCCGCTATGACTACCGGTTTCCGGCCCACTAGGTCCGACGAGAGCCTGTCGATCATCTGGTAGAACTGTTCTATTGGCCACCTTGGTGGGGCATAGCAGCTGCAATAGAACACACCATTGATCTTGGCAATCGCCACACCCTCGGCGGAGGGGTGTATTACCTCTTGAACCGGGAACCGTCCCGTTGTACAGATTGCCACCATTCCAGACCCGTCCGACACCCAATTGCCGTTGCCGGCAGGGATGCTGTACGGGTCTGATAAGAGGGCGACATCTGTCCTCGACTCCGAGACCGACTGCCACAGCAGCTGTTGGGCTGCTGCACAATGGTTAAGATTTAACTGTGTGACGTTCACGGCTTCTTCTTATTTAACTCACCGAAGGGACATGAAGGTGCGCCTATAGCATGTTTATGGGCTTGCTTCTTAGCGGTGCAGATAAGGCACTTGTGTGCCTTAGTGCACCCCTGCTCTTTATGTCCCTCCTCGCCGCAGCGACGACATAATTTGCTCCTATCTATGCCTTTGCATTCGTATGCTTTGTGGCCGGACTCAAGGCACCGATAGCACCTATCCACTGAAGGCGGCTGGGGTATACTAATAGGGCATACCGACCAGCTGATCTTCAGCTTCCCTTTCTCGGTTACCTTTTTGGCATCCGCCTTCAGTAGCCTGAGGTAGGCTACTTGAGTGCCAGAGGGTCCATCTCTCAATCGCACAGAGGCCCGCTCGATTGTGACGTCGCAGTGCTCCTTAACGGCTGCGACGACGTCTTCTGCGGTCGTGAACTCGTCCAAGTGCTTGCACTGGAGAGTCGTTTCCGCACCTAGCGACCTGATTTGGGCGCCCTCACCAGGGACCTCTTGGGCCAAGGCCTTGTATACTGCACTTGATTGTGCGCCTCGCTTCAGCACCAGAAGCATCTCTCCCGTGTTGGTGCGCCTTACGCTACGCACATTCTGCCCAAGGGCCGAGAGGCTTCCGGCCGCCTTCATCGATTTTAGGACATCGGCGTATTTGTCCTTGTCGGTTTTTAACCACAAGGCTTCGCCTCTGTCCTTGGCCTTCTTCGCAGGCCGCGGTACCTCCGGCTTCGGTGCCGGCTTTTTCTTGGTGACCAGCGTCCAGGGGTTTGAGCCCCCCTTCCCCGGTCGTGCCGGGTTGCTGGTACCATCGCTCTCCACAGCGAGGTCACTCTCGCCCTCGCTTACCTCGCCCAAACGGCGTTTGACCTTAACGGTTGCACGCCGTGTGGTGTCGGTTTTGGCACCCTCGCCTGGCGACTTCCTAGGGCGCTTCGCGTTCGATGCCGTCTTGCGATTGCCCTTGCCTTTTCCCTTCGAGGGGAACTCGGTCGCCGCTCCGATCGACGTGTCTGCTCCGTAGAAGGTAAAGGCCACTGTCTGTGAACCTCTATCGACCTTCTCTCTTTCCTCCCTATTGGAGGCCACTGTCTGGGTTTCTCTGTCGGGCCTCTCCCGACATTCCACCCTCTTAGCATAGGCCTGCTGTTCCTGTCTTGCGACACGAACAGCTTTCCGGAGCTCCAGGAGGCTCAACTTCAACTCCTTGGCTATATTCTGCTTTGCGCTAGCGAACTCGATTATTGCATCGAGTTGCTTCGCTACTTTGCGCATCGCAGATAGTGGCCCCTCCGGTGCACTGGTAGGGCTATTTCCTACCGCTGCTGGGGAGTCACTGGTGCTTTCAGATGCAGCACTCATCGCTCCACTACTCTCCCCACGGGGAGGAGACCTCGCCAAACCACTTCTAGCGAAGGGGTTTGGCACCTCCGTCTGTTTGTTTTTATTTTTTAATAACTCCATGTAATATCCCACGAGTCGCGCGAGAAATAAATGTCCGCCACGCCAGAGCTCCACATTAGCGTGGTAAGGGACGCTTACTGTGGGGGTTGCCCAGGTACCCCACAGGCTCCGTTAACGATCGAGCATCTTTTTCACCCCCTCGATCACTCATCCCTCGGCACGGGTCGCTTCACGCCTTGGAATTGGGGTTATGCCCTACCTTGCTTTACGTGGTGATCTCGGCCCGGATCATCACAACCATCCTCCTTTACCAGGGCTTTGGACCTGTCGCTCTGGTTCTCAATAGTTCCATGTACGTATATTATTACAGACATGCCACTATTGAGATCCGTCGTTCGCTAGCGGAGACCGGACGGTTTAGTCTATATTTCTGGAACCATATAAGCGATCCGTACGAAATTTTATAGACATCCGTGGAGATATTATTCTACATGACATGACAACTATATACAAGAAAAGAAATCATTCGAGTTCTAAAATTTTGCAAAAGAAAAAAACAGCCACGGTAATATTGAATTGAAAAAAAGGTGCGAAATCGGCGAAGTCCCAAAAAGTCGATTTTTACAAAAAAAATTTTTTCGAGATAACATAAAATCTCGACGTTTCATGCATTTTAAAGATGTTTGGCATCAAAAATACGAATTCGATTTCTGAAATTTCATGAGGTCCCCCCTTTGAAAAAAAATTTGAGTTCCGGCTTATATGGGAATTTCATATATGACCGGACGGTTTAGTCTATATTTCCGGAACAATATAAGTGATCCGTACGAAACTTTATAGACATCTATGGGGATATTATAGCTATCATTTGGGACTAAGTTTGTGAAAATCGGCCCAACCATTTCCGGGAAACTGATGTGAGTTCGTAAATTTTGAAAGATGGCCGCTTTTCCCGGGCACTTCCGGAACCGTCTATGGTGGTCAATGTAGTCAACGAAAGTTTGGTTGGCCGTCGGTGACCTAGAATAGCAAATTTAAGTTGTTTGAGAGACATTTTAGCGAAATTTTTACCTTTTTTGCTTTCATCGGAGTATCGGTTTGAATCACAATTTGCTATGTGATCGCACGCCACAACCTGTAACTCCGGAACCGGAAGTCGGATCGGGATGAAATTAAATAGCCATTTACGGGGACGCAATACCTTTCATTTGAGTCCAAGTTTAGTCGAATCGGTCTAGCCATCTCGGAGAAACCGATGTGAATGTTATTCTGAATTTAGGTACTTCCGCCGGGGCTTCCGGAACCGAGGATGGTGGCCAATGTGGCCAAATAGACTTTGAATGGATGTTAGTGACCTAATACTACAAATCGAAGCAGTTGTGGTCATATTTTGGAAAAAATTTCACCTTTATACATTCATTGCAGAATTTATTAAAATCGACATTCTCTGCGTGTTCGTACTTATCACCCTGTAATTCCGGAACCGGAAGTCGGATCCATTAGAAATTCAATAGCAGCCTATGGGAACGTTGCACCTTTCATTTGAGACTAAGTTTGTCAAAATCGGTTCAGCCATCTCTGAGAAAAATGAGTGACATTTTTGGTCACATACACACACATACACACACATACATACACACAGACATTTGCCGAACTCGACGAACTGAATCGAATGGTATATGTCACTCGGCCCTCCGGGCCTCCGTTAAAAAGTCGGTTTTCAGAGCAATTGCAATACCTTTCTATTGAGAAAGGCAAAAAGGCGTTGGCTGCATCAAAACTAGACAAAGTAGATTGGAGACAAGCCCTAGAGAACTATGTACACACGCATAATAAAGTGAGGCCTCTTTCAAGATTGGGCGTAACCCCATTTGAGCTTCTTGTAGGAAGAAAATTCAGAGTCACATTTCCTTGCATGTGGACTAGTGAATCAGAAACTGTCGATCGAGATGATATCGGTGAAAAGGATGCATTATCTCCATATTCTGATCGCTGTAAATTGCTGAAGATGGACACTCTAGAACGTCGGCGGAGAATTCAACAAGCGGGATTTGTTGCCAAGCTGCTGAATGGCGAAGTCGACTGCTCGAAACTTCTATCATTGCTAAACATTCGAGTGCCACCAAGACCTTTACGTAATGATTCTCTTCTCGAGCAGATTTTTATTCGGGCAGCGAATCGGGCGGCGGTAGCATATTGAACCGGGTAGCAAGACGGACGACTGTAGCAGTGTATTGAACGGCATAGGCTGTTTCGAAACATCAGCGGCAAAAATGGAAAACCTCACACCAGATGACGACAATCATTTGATAAAATAATTTTGGCGTTATATCCTCCAAGAAGTATTTACGGCGAATTTACTCTTCAAAGTTCCAGATTTAATGTCTTCAGCAAAATTTTGGGGAGTGCTATTACAAACCATTTTATTGAAGACTTGAAGGCTCCATGTGCTCAAGATATTAACATATTTTAGGCTATTTCTATTTAATTTTAAATTAAATTGTTATGAGATTACTGTTTATGATAAATCTCTTCTATTGTTTATAAACGATAAAATTTACATTTTATCCAATGCGAGAGTTTGTGAAGTTCACAATAGAAAGTAATTTTAGAATAAAAAAACTAAATTAAGGAACACTTCGTAAATATCATTTTATAACTCGATATACTCCATACACGTAATATTCATACCTACAATAAAGTTGTTTTAAATGAAAGTCTCAACAAATTTGCTAAAGACAGGAACTCTGTTACAATTTTGTGAAAAACTAATTCTCCATAATTTTAAAACTTCAAAGATGGCAGTTTCGTAAATAAATAGTAACAAAGTCGTTCTACACTCGTCCACAAGAATCTTCTTCAAATACAGCCTATCTATTATAATACATTGAAGACCCGATTTGATCAGCCCTCAATTTAATCAGCCTCATGTGAAAACATGTTTGATGGGGTCTTGTAGACAAACAAGGCTGAATTTGAGTAAATCCTTTCTTGACTATGTTTTCCTTATCGTAAAGATGCAAATATGCAAAAATAAAAAAATCAATTTTTAAAATTTTTGCGCTAGAAGAGTATATTAAATAATCAGAAATAGTTATTACACTACATCAAGGGTAGGAAATAATATTTTAACAAATGACAAAAATACCTACCAACCAATTTCCCGTGATCCAACATCTCGCTTTGAGAAACAAAACAATAGCCTAGTACAATGCCTCCAAAATCTAGAACTCATTGACAGAAAAACAGCAAGACACTTATCAACATACAACGCAGTTTGTCCCAGAATCTACGGACAACCAAAGGCACACAAACCAGGACCTTCATTACGGCCCGTTGTGCCCAACAACACCGCCCCCTCACATAAACTCTCGAAATTCATGAGAAAAATCATCCAAAACTCCATCAATAGCCAGTACAACATAAAGGACTCGTTCACATTCTGCACACTCATCAATTCTGTAAAACTACCCCCAGAGTTCATCTTAATCTCATTAGACGTTACCGAAGACTGCATATTAAGAAGACTGATATCTCTTTTCTTCCTCCATACAAACGAAAAGCGACAGAGGTTCCAGCGCCTTTACTGGAGGAAGGTAGGAAGCTTAATGTAAAAGTGTATATGTGTGTGTGCATCCCTATGGGAAGTACCACCTTTACTCGCAAGTGGAGTTGCTGTTACAGTCTCCAGATTCTGGACAGAGTTGCGAGTCTTCTTGATGTGCAGTCTTCGACATTACCTAACTTTTCACCTCTATTCCGAAGCATCTAGTCATTCACGATATCATCAATAAAAGGAACGATATCAAAGAACAAACTGATATAAATTTGAACCTTTTTCTTGAAATAGTAGAATTTTGCATAGATTGTAGCTATTTCAAATACAACAACCAACACTACCAACAAGTTTTCGGTATAACTATGGGCAATCCTCTATCGCCAATTTCAGCTGAACTAATTATGGAAAACCTTCTTAATTCATTCATCCAGTTACTAGACTTCAAACCACCATTTCTCAAAAAAATTGGCCAGTTCACCTCTGAATTGGAAACAAACAAACGAGTACCATTCTTGGATATGATGCTCGTTCGGCAAGAAGATCAACAAATAAAAACGGAATGGTACATGAAACCCATCGCCAGCGGTAGGTTTTTGAATTATCATTCTCATCATCCACTACATCAAAAGCTAAATATGGCTAAAAGCTATGTGAGCCGTGTAAACCGTTTATCGGCCAACTTAAACACATCACAAAAAGCTGCAATAATTGAACAACAACTAAGCCTAACCAACAACAACTAACCCTAAGAGTCTACGCCGCAGATTCATAAATCGCATGAATGAAAACAGCGTTACACCAGCAAACCAACCATCCGATATTCCGCAGCATACCTATCGTTCTATTGCATACATACCACAGCTGAACAGCAAAATCGATAAACACCTGAAAAAAGAATACCCGAACATACGATTAGCAACATACAACATCAATACAGTAAGACATTTATTCTCCAAAATCAAAGACACCATCTTCGAGGAAAACCAATACAACGTCATCTGTAGCATACCCTGTTCCAATTGCAATGCATGCTACTTAGGAATGACAACAAACAGGTTAAAAACAAGAATCAACGGACACAAAAAACACTACCATGCGTGGGACAAACTTCTTTCTCAAGACACCAGCAACACCGATCCACAAATCATAACACTAAGAAAAGGGACAGCACTTATGGACCTCAGCATAGCATTTGATCCCAGGTTCGATTTAAAACGAAGCAAGAAAGTAGACAGACACAACAGAAAACAGTCACTATCATATCTTGAAGTTTGCCACATTATGTCCACCGAAAATAGCATAAACAAACGAACCGACACACAGGGACTATGTACTATATACACAGGAATTATACACACATTAAAAATCAAATTAACACAAACACAATTCCGATATATAAGAAAATGACAACCCGAGAAATGTCATAGTTGCTATAAAAACCTATTTTAATCCACCTAGCGGTGCAATTGTGCCTTTCTCAATCATGAATCACGAGAATGTGTGCGTTGTTCATATTCATTAAAAACTTTTAAATGCATATATTACATTTTATTATTATACATCACATGACAACTATATACAGGAAAATAAATCATTATTCGAGTTCTAAAATTTTGAAAAAGAAAAAACAGCCACGGTAATATTGAATTGAAAAAAAGGTGCGAAATCGGCAAAGTCCCAAAAAGTCGATTTTTATAAAAAAAAATTCGAGGTAACATAAAATCTCGATGTTTCATGCATTTTAAAGATGTTTGGCATCAAAAATACGAATTCGATTTCTGAAATTTCATGGGGTCCCCCCATTGAAAAAAAAATTTGAGTTCCGGCTTATATGGGAATTTCATATGTGACCGGACGATTTAGTATATATTTCCTGACCCATATAAGCGATCCGTACGAAATTTTATGGACATCTGTGGGGATATTATAGCTATCATTTGGGACGAAGTTTGTGAAAATCGGCCCAACCATTTCCGGGAAACTGATGTGAGTTCGTAAATTTTGAAAGATGGCCGCTTTTCCCGGGCACTTTCGGAACCGTCTATGGTGGTCAATGTAGTCATCGAAAGTTTGGTTGGCCGTCGGTGACCTAGAACAGCAAATTTAAGTTGTTTAAGAGACATTTTAGCGAAATTTTTACCTTTTTTGCTTTCATCGGAGTATCGGTTTGAATCACAATTTGCTATGTGATCGCACGCCACAACCTGTAACTTCGGAACCGGAAGTCGGATCGGGATGAAATTAAATAGCCATTTACGGGGACGCAATACCTTTCATTTGAGGCCAAGTTTAGTCGAATCGGTCTAGCCATCTCCGAGAAACCGATGTGACTGTTATTCTGAATTTAGATACTTCCGCCGGGGCTTCCGGAACCGATGATGGTAGCCATTACAACAAATCGAAGCAGTTGTGGTCATATTTTGGAAAAAAATTCACCATTATACATTCATTGCAGAATTTATTAAAATCGACATTTTCTGCGTGTTCGTACTCATCACACTGTAATTCCGGAACCGGAAGTCGGATCCATTACAAATTCAATAGCAGCCAATGGGAACGTTGCACCTTTCATTTGAGACTAAGTTTGTCAAAATCGGTTCAGCCATCTCTAAGAAAAATGAGTGACATTTTTGGTCACACACATACACACACATACATACATACATACACACATACATACACACACAGACATTTGCCGAACTCGATGAACTGAATCGAATGGTATATGTTACTCGGCCCTCCGGGCCTCCGTTAAAACATCGGTTTTCAGAGCAATTGCAATACCTTTCTATTGAGAAAGTCAAAAAGGTGCGAAATCGGCAAAGTCCCAAAAAGTCGATTTTCATAAAAAAAAAAAATTTTGAGATAACATAAAATCTCGACGTTTCATGCATTTTAAAGATGTTTGGCATCAAAAATACGAATTCGATTTCTGAAATTTCATGAGGTCCCCCCTTGAAAAAAAAAAAATTGAGTTCCGGCTTATATGGGAATTTCATATGTGACCGGACGGTTTAGTCTATATTTCCGGAACCATATAAGCGATCCGTACGAAATTTTATAGACATCTATGGGGATATTATAGCTATCTCTGGGACTAAGTTTGTGAAAATCGGCCCAACCATTTCCGGGAAACTGATGTGAGTTCGTAAATTTTGAAAGATAGCCGCTTTTCCCGGGCACTTCCGGAACCGTCTATGGTGGTCAATGTAGTCAACGAAAGTTTGGTTGGCCGTCGGTGACCTAGAACAGCAAATTTAAGTTGTTTGAGAGACATTTTAGCGAAATTTTTACCTTTTTTGCTTTCATCGGAGTATCGGTTTGAATCACAATTTGCTATGTGATCGCACGCCACAACCTGTAACTCCGGAACCGGAAGTCGGATCAGGATGAAATTAAATAGCCATTTACGGGGACGCAATACCTTTCATTTGAGGCCAAGTTTAGTCGAATCGGTCTAGCCATCTCCGAGAAACCGATGTGACTGTTATTCTGAATTTAGATACTTCCGCCGGGGCTTCCGGAACCGAGAATGGTGGCCAATGTGGCCAAATAGACTTTGAATGGATGTTAGTGACCTAATACTACAAATCGAAGCAGTTGTGGTCATATTTTGAAAAAAATTTCACCTTTATACATTCATTGCAGAATTTATTAAAATCGACATTTTCTGCGTGTTCGTACTTATCACCCTGTAATTCCGGAACCGGAAGTCGGATCCATTAGAAATTCAATAGCAGCCTATGGGAACGTTGCACCTTTCATTTGAGACTAAGTTTGTCAAAATCGGTTCAGCCATCTCTGAGAAAAATGAGTGACATTTTTGGTCACATACACACACATACACACACACATACATACATACACACATACATACACACACAGACATTTGCCGAACTCGACGAACTGAATCGAATGGTATATGTCACTCGGCCCTCCGGGCCTCCGTTAAAAAGTAGGTTTTCAGAGCAATTGCAATACCTTTCTATTGAGAAAGGCAAAAAGGTGCGAAATCGGCAGTCCCAAAAAGTCGATTTTTATAAAAAAAAAATTTTCGAGATAACATAAAATCTCGACGTTTCATGCATTTTAAAGATGTTTGGCATCAAAAATACGAATTCGATTTCTGAAATTTCATGAGGTCCCCCCTTTGAAAAAAAATTGAGTTCCGGCTTATATGGGAATTTTATATGTGACCGGACGGTTTAGTCTATATTTCCGGAACCATATAAGCGATCCGTACGAAATTTTATAGATATCTATGGGGATATTATAGCTATCATTTGGGACTAAGTTTGTGAAAATCGGCCCAACCATTTCCGGGAAACTGATGTGAGTTCGTAAATTTTGAAAGATGGCCGCTTTTCCCGGGCACTTCCGGAACCGTCTATGGTGGTCAATGTAGTCAACGAAAGTTTGGTTGGCCGTCGGTGACCTAGAACAGCAAATTAAAGTTGTTTGAGAGACATTTTAGCGAAATTTTTACCTTTTTTGCTTTCATCGGAGTATCGGTTTGAATCACAATTTGCTATGTGATCGCACGCCACAACCTGTAACTTCGGAACCGGAAGTCGGATCGGGATGAAATTAAATAGCCATTTACTGGTGCAGCACCCATAGTTTTCGACCAGCATCAACCCTGGCAAATTCCACGTGATGCAACGCGGAAGTAGTTTACTTCATCAGCTATAGCCTTAAGCTAAGCTGATATTCTGATGCAATCGCGCTTTCCAAGCCATATGCTTACGAAACCGCGATAAACGTTTTGTTTAATTAAACATAAATTGTTGTCGTTAGCCACAGCGGCGACGCCGTGGTAGAATACAAAGGCTTCCGCGTATGAATCATAATGAACTACTGATTCATTCACCGGGGACTTTACTCTCGCGAGCGAGGAAATAATGTTTTGTTTAGGTCTGAGACTCTCTCAGAGAGAAGTCTACACAGACGAAATGATAAATGTCTTTTGCGTCAGATTGGAAGGGGGCAGTCGTAATAAGTCAGTTAGTGTTCGCGCGTAGCAGGCGCGCGCGTGCGGAAGTCAGCCAGTCGCAGGTCACATTACCGTAAAGCAAATATAGTGATCACGGTACTCATAATTCGGAATTGAAGAATATTGTAACAAGTGATGGTGATTATAATAAAACTGTGTTGAAAAAGGTAACTCTGAAGAATTATTCCTTCATTCTGGTGACAGCGGTAACTTAAAGCCGCAAAAGTGAAAGGCTAGGAAACGCCAAAAACGGCCCGCAAGGCTTCCCTCGTCCAGTTGTAGTGGAGACATTGGAGTAGGCAGTGAGTGAAAATTGTGGATTTGGACATATCGTAGAAAGTTTGCTTGTTGTTGGTAACCAGTTTTAATGCCTGAAATAAGTCCCGTCGCGAGGAAACCTTAACCATAAGTGTAGTCACCTCGACTAGATTCGAGAAAAGCAGAAATTCGACGATTTCTGATCGTGTTAATATTGAACGTGATGAAAAAAAAAATACGTAAATCGTCTGCGTAATATTGATGTTGAAAACTAAAGAAAAAATCGCAAACCAGTCACGAAAAATGCGATAGCTTAAATGTGGAACTAGCGGCGCTCCATGTGCTGTAGAAATAGTGGTCTACATCATCTCGGCAAGAACGGGCAGAGCAACAATGCAATTCAGGTAAGTGAACCATTTTTACTTTATTTCTTCAATTAGCTACACACCAAAAAAAAATCTGAATTTTATCGTTGACGTGTTTGCAAACATGACACAATTCAACGAACCGTAATTGACGAAATGATGGAACATTGCCGTGATTCGTTTAATTTTGCATGAAACATATGATTTACATGGGCAATGACATAGGGTTACACTTCCTACCATTCAGGACAAACGCTGAATGTGGAGTAGAATTACATGATTTACGAAGTTAAGCGTCATGTAAAATGGGAATCAAACGTGGGACTAAGTCATTTTTGATGCTCGTATGTGTCAGGGTCAGGAGACGTAAATTTTCACTATTTTTTCTAGGTGTGTATCCAATATTCTCGCTTTTTACCAAATATCTAATAAAATTGAGTCATACGGCTCGTAATCTGGCTAGCAAAAATCGGGCTTTGAGCGAGACAAGCGGAACAATTTGAACTGTCAGTGGGGCTCATGAATTGTGCGCCCGCCGAGATGTTGACCTGTGTCAGTTCAATACAAATAGGATAGGGGTGCTATACGGGGTTTAAAGTAATTATTCAAGCAAATAATCACTAACTCGATGACAAATTTTTTATACTAACACTAACAGACCGATAGAAATGGCGAGTCCAAGCTATCAGGTCAATCTTTTTATTAATATCAACCATCCTTAAGGATATAAGGATCACTGAAAGCGCTACCAGGGTATCATGACCCGGAGCAGCACATTGTAGGTGACACGCAAAAGTAGCTGTCCAATTTAATTTATCCATTGCGTCGACGAAAACCGTCGCAAGCAATGCAGTTGTTTTCTAAACAAACGAAACCACGGTCAGACGTTGGATGCCGCGTATATGATGCACACAGCACCATAAGTACTGGTGTTTTCCTTTAACGAGTTAATTAATAAACAAAAACGTACGAGCTACGTCTTTGATCGAGACCTGGGAGTAGGTCAAGTTCATGCTATAGCAGCAGCGTTCTGTTTCACGAAAGTAACGTTTTTGTTACGTATGCCTTTGATGTCGCCCGTACATTGGGGGTCACAGAGCAAGCAATCAAGAAACAACAATAATAAACATTTCTTCCACCCACTATATATGAAATCGAGAAATCCAAGAGACGAGATATACATGCAAAATGAATTTTAGAAATGCTACATCTATCAAGTAGATATGACAGATAGGACAATCCAATTAAGAAATCGCGTGGTGAAGAAAACTGAAAAGTCTACGAAAATTAAACCAATCGACGAGGCAAAAATAAGGTCTACGTCGTTATCAAACCAAAAAGGCGATAGAGTAATCAAGACTACTAGTCATTTAATCAAAAAACCAAAAGAATTAACGAGAAACCGACTTTTCGAACAAGAGAATAAACGCTCCATTTCATTAACAAACTTGCGAGTCGTCCCTGCAAAAGAAACAGCGACCGCGAGAAACTTTCTAAGTACAGAAGACATACAGCTAGCCGACCCCATTGAGTCTCAGGCAGAATTGTTATCTTCTACAAGGGTGCAGGAGCCTGAAAACGTAGGAGAGACCTCTAACAGGGACAGATCATCCCAAGAAGAAACAAAGTTAGAAGATTTTGAAGCGAGCAGCTCCGCAACACACATATTACTAGAGGAGGCAACGCCTGAAAAAACCAAGCCAGAGGAAAGAACCAGCCTTAGTTTCAAACAGGAGCTAGATATAAAACAAATCTTCCTTGACGATAGCACTAGAATTGAAGACGCTATTGCAAACATGGTTTTCCCAAAGGCGGAAGCGATACAATGCATACCGGATTTCAACGGTTCAAAAGACGAGCTAGATGCCTTTATTTATCACATCGAGCACTTCGCCGAGAAAATACAACACGACGAGGCCCATGACCAACTAATTTATGTTGCGCTTCTGAAGTTAAAAGGTAAGGCCGCTGCAGCTATCCGCAGGATAAAAGCCGAAACGTGGCCGGACGTTAGATCCAACCTGATAAGAGAATTTGGGGACAACACGCCGGTGGAAGCACTGTTGAAAAAAATAGAAACGCTAAGGCAAGGACCAAACGAATCCTTCCATCAGTATAGAATTAGAGTCCTCGGGTTGAAAGGCGACCTGGAATCTTACAACGAGGACAACAGTAATTGCAGAGCAATTGACAAAAATCTAAGGCTGCACTGCATCGGTGGCTTCAGAAACCACCAATTGATTCAAATGGCCCAAGAGACATGGAACTGGAGGAATTGCTGGACGATTTAGAAGAACAACACGCAGAATGCGAGGAAATAGCTGGCATTAGCCAGAGATTGCGTAACCTCGACCAACCGGGGCGAGGACACCAAACCCCCAGACCACAAAATAATTGGGCCAATAAGAATGACCAGATTAACTGGAGGGATAGACAACAACTAAGCGCTGGACCATCCAGACAACAGAATTATCCACCACCACAAAGAAACAACTGGGAAGAGAGACAGAACTTTCCGGAGAACAACCGGACCAGAAACAATATCAGATGGAACGACCAGATCAGGAACAATACGAGATGGGACGGCCAGAATAGGAACAATAATAATAATCAGGACAACCAAAATGACGAGAACAATAGACATCGGAATAACCAGAATGGTGATAGCGATAACAGAGGAAACGGGCAAAACAACAATTGGAGCCGACAGAACCAAGTCAGAAACTATCACTTCGATAGAGATTCAAGGCAGAATGGGCCAAATAACCCAAACCATAGATATAGCAGAATCGGCCAGAACGGACGACAAGAATATAAGAACACGCAATCAAAAAACTAGGGAGTAGGGTGTTCGACGGACCAGCCCGAACACCCTCGAAGAGAAGGCGCGCAATAAGCAATAGAAGAAACAACGAAAACGTCAGAATAATCAGAGCACATGGAAACACGCCAGAAAAAAATAGAGTTACGTATGAAGCGGGACATCACTAATTTACCGCGAATAAAACTAGATAACGGGAACGAGCCGCTAGGAGATGTAAATTTCCTGTTGGACACAGGAGCAGGAGGTAGCATGATCCGAAAGGACATAGCTGAAAGTATAGGTGCATCCAGAATTGATAGATCGGAAACGATCAGATATACAGGAGTGGCAAATATACCCAAAACTAGTTACGGTACGGTAGAGATTACTTTCTGGATAGCAGGAGGAGCCTTTCCAGCCAAATTTGATGTGGTGGAAGACTTGATGTTAGAAGGGATTTTAGGGGCGGACTTCATAAACCAATATGTGGTTATGATAAATAATGCCGCTGGTACTATTACAATCCAGCAAGACCCAATAAAATTTAGTCCAAAGTTCGAGCTATACTCGCTGGACAGCTTTTTCCCGAGCGAAGGCCCAGGTAAAAATGGGACTTTCTTCGCGGAAGATGTATTCACAGAGGGAAGTACATCAGGCACACAACGATATATGATCTACACCAAAGAACATAACGTTGTTGCTACGATTCCACCGACTAAAAACAATAATACCGCAGAAAGGACACACAACAAAAATGGGTTTAAAAAGACAACCGAGGAATATTCAAACTATAATGAAATTGATCTCGAATTACGCAAGGATTTCGATTTCATGGAAAATGCTAAGTTCAGACCTTCAGTTACTCGGACAGGATAGAGTGAAAGGTTTAGCTAGCGAGTTAGACCTTAGCCATCTAACAGAAGAAATGTTTCAACCAGTCAGAAACATGGTTGAAAACTATAATAACGTGTTCTTTTTAAACGGCGATAAACTAACGCACACTAATATCGCTATCCACGAAATAGAAACGTCAACTAATATCCCCATCAATAAGAGACAATACCGATTTCCGGAGTCAACAAAGACTCAAGTCGATGAACAAATCGAAGAAATGGAGAAACAAGGCATCATCAAACCTAGTAGAAGTCCCTGGAATGCCCCGGTCCTTTGTGTGCCGAAGAAACCAGACGCTAATGGTAATAAAAAGTATCGAATCGTAGTAGACTTTCGTGCTCTAAACACGATTACAAAACAATTTGTTTACCCGATACCATTAATTGACGAAATACTGGACAATGTGGGACATAGTTGTTATTTCTCCTCTTTGGATCTCCGGATTTTATCAGGTGCCAATATCCCGTGGGTGAATTGGATTTTATCAGGTGCCAATTCACCCACGGGATGCCGCTAAGACGGCATTCTCAACCCACAGAGGTCATTTTGAGTTCACTAGAATGCCAATGGGACTTAAGAATAGCCCAGCAACATTCCAAAAACTAATGAACACAATTTTATATGGTTTAAAGGGTATCAAAGCCTTCGTATATTTGGACGATGTCATTGTGTTCGGTCGAACAGTAAAAGAACACAACGAAAACTTGGAGAGAATTTTGAAAGCCCTGAGGGAGCACAACCTCAAATTGGAGCCTGGGAAGTGTCATCTTCTCATGGAGAGATTGCAGTATCTTGGACATGTTATCTCAAAGGACGGAATCCGCCCCAATGGAGACAATGTGGAGGCAATCAAGAACATGAATAGACCAAAAACGGTGAAAGAAGTTAGATCCTTTCTTGGAACCGTAAATTTTTATGGCAAATTCATTCGAGATATTGCCGCAAAGAGGAAACCTCTAAATGATTTACTTAAGAAGGAAGCAAAGTTTGTGTGGAGTCCGGAATGTGAAAACGCATTCAACGAATTAAGATTACACTTAACTTCGGACCCAATATTAGTAAGACCAAATTACGAAGACACGTTCGTAATTACTACGGATGCAAGCGACTTTGCAATAGGCGCTGTGCTCTCCAACGAAAAGTCAACAGATCGCCCAATTGCATATGCAAGTAGAGGACTGGTCGGGGCCGAAAAGCGCTACCATACGATTGAGAAAAAATTACTCGACATTGTATGGGCAGTAGAATACTTTAAGCATTATATATTTGGACAACGATTCATAATATATACGGACCATCGTCCACTAATTTCAATCTGGCATTTAAAAGAAACCTCTCCAACACTTACGAGATTACGGCTCAAGCTACAAGGACTCGAGTGTGAGATCCGATATAAACAAGGAAGAGATAATGTGGTTGCGGATTTTCTATCTCGTCTACCACAAAACAATGAGAAGGATGACGAAAATAAAGAGTCAGCTGTCCCGGTACTAGTATTGACAAGAGTGCAGAAGCGTGGAAAAGACGCCGAAACTGCGGAAAACAATCAAGCTGATAGTGATGACCTAGACTTCATTGATATAAGCAACGACGAGAGCCCAAGAGACCGGGAGGAAAAAATCAACATAAATGAAAGATACGAAGAATTCGAGGAAGCAATAGCATCGAATTCAATCCCCACCGAAATACTCAGTTTCGCATCGATAATTGACACCGAAGGAACATATGACGCCAATTTTGTCATTTTGAATGGCAGAACATCGTACGCTGAAATTTCTAAAATTTGCAAATTACCGCATGGACTGAAGGATTATGTGCAGGACAGTATTCTTTTTGTCCCAGAGAAAAAACTATTTGGCATCATAATGCCAGGAAACGCCAATACGCTGCTAGAAAGCAAAGAATTTTTTTAAAGTATTCATGCGGGGCTTTGCCACATTGATCAGCAAAATGCCGAACGCAAATAACATACAGGTTGCTTCATTCAGAAAAATTAGACAATATGAGGCGATCCAAATGCTGCAATTCGCGGCATGGAAAGGCAGAAAGCAATGTACGCTGTACAATTCGGATTGCGAGCGCATTGCAGTAAAAACAGAGGAAGTAGAAAGAATCCTACTGGAATTCCACGATGCCCCTCTAGGAGGACATGTGGGAGCGAAACGCATGCTTCGCAGAATTTAGAATCTATTCCAGTGGAATAACATGCGCAGAGATGTAGAAAATTACGTACGACAATGCGAATCGTGCCAGAAGAACAAGATCCACAAGAAGAACAGGATTCCAATGAAAATTACTACAACGGCAACGGAACCGTTGGAAAAATTATATATGGATATAGTTGTCCTACCCGAATCAAACTGGGGAAACAAATATGGGTTGGTGATACAGGATGACCTCACCAGATACCTAATCGTAGCACCAATGGAGCATCAAGAAAGCGAAACAGTAGCGCGGACTTTCGTAGAACATGTAATCTGTAAATTTGGTACTCCACAGGAGCTAGTTACAGATAACGGCACAAACTTCGTTAGCTCTCTAATGAAGAATGTATGCAAAATTCTAAAGATAAAGAAGATAACTACCAGTGCGTACCACCCGCAGGCAAACTTAGTAGAGAGAGCCAATAGGGAAATAAAAATTTACTTAAGACAGTATATAAGTGGAGAACACGGCACTTGGGACCAATTACTCCCATTCTTCACATTCGAGTACAACACTACAACGAACTCATCGACCGGATTTACACCGTACGAAGTGTTGTTCGGGCGAAAGGCTACACTTCCCACGTCAATTTATGAAAGAAAAGACCGGGAAATTTATTATGACAGCTACGCAGGCGAAATCAGGAAATGCTTCGCCAAAATGCACGCAACGGCAAAGGAAAATCTGATTTTGTCAAAGCAAAAAAGAAAAGAACTCTATGACAAATCAACGAATGAATGGACACCTATGTGGGGGGATTTAGTATTAGTACACGCAACCCCTATGGGTGTAGGACAGAAATTGCAAAATCTCTGGAGAGGACCATACGAAGTGGTCGAACTGCCTAGTGAGCAAACAGCCATTATTAAGAACGGAAATAAATTAGAAAAGGTACATGTCAACCGACTAAGGAAATACTACGAATAGAAGGTATACGTAAACAAATAAATATACACACCCATGTATATATACCTATAGACATAAGCAATAGAAAGGTTGACGATCGTAGAACCTCGCTTGCAAAAGCCTTAATTTTATCGCTAAGAGTAAGCTAACATAGAGTATTCGCAACAAAAAAAAGAAAGAGAAGGCGACAAAACTTAACGAATTGTCTTACTCTTCTGTTTTTCTTTTACCCCAATAGGATGATTCTACTTTTGAAATTGTTATTGGACGCGGCAGTGGGGAAGGAGCCCACACTGGTCCTGGAACGAATTCAAGGGGTTAAGATAGCTAGAGGGTTCTACACCATAACGGTAAGTCTGGACTCAGGTGAATTAACTCAGCACGAGAACCTATACTATAAGGCGATAAAGACATTCTCCGGCATATGCGCAAATTTAACGGAACACATTCCTACGAACGCATGCCAGGAGGTAAGCAGAAACATAGCACTAGCTAACAGTGACTTAAAAGAGAATAGCGAAGTCATTCAGAGCTTCTTCCAAGGGAGAAATAGGAGAAGTTTCTGGAGCACGTTCGGACTGATGGACAGTGGGGACAGAGCTAGAATTGACTACGATTTGGACCAATTACGATTGAACGACGAGTCTATACGGACTCGCACCGACCACTAGTGGCCTCATCACTATACGATTTCGTGAACAAATCAATGATGAACATAGACAAAAAGAGCATTGGTATAATAGACAAATTCCAGGTTCTCAAAAACGAAGTCAGAAAAGGGATAAATTTCACGAGCCAAATAAAACATATTTTGGAAGTGGAACCGGAACTCGTAGAAGTAGGGATGTGGTTACAAAATTTCGCAGAATATGTTAGAAGAAGACAAAGAACCTTTATGCAGGTTCTCATGGACGAGGTCCAGAAGAGCGATTTGCTATTACACCTGATAGGCAAAGAGGTAATCACAGCGACCCTCTCGGAGGCTAGGCGAACGCTGCCAGCAAATGTGAAGTTTCCAACTGGAAATGATGGTTTAACACCAGATGCCCTCAGGCTAGTTAAATTCGGCCACAGGGTTTCTGGACGGAAACAGCTTATACTAGACGTATTTTTTCCCTTAGTGGACACGAAAGAATACGAAGCAATAAGGGTATTCATTACACCTCAGATTCAAAACAACACGTTGTCATTTTTTCACGTGGAGGACAACATAATAATAAAAGACAAGCAAACTGAGTGGGGCTACATAATATCGGAGAACACACTCCGAACCTGTAAAACCCTGAGGAACGACCGAATATGCGAAATCGGGGAACCTGAGGAAAATCTTGCAAACAGTCAAAAATGTGCGGCACGACTTATCTATGGTGCGTCTAGCAATAGCTGCGCATACAAAACGAGTAAGATAAACCATATTATGTGGTTTGCGACCCCTGGCGGAAACGTGTGGATCTATGCGGCCCCCTTGAAAACCATATAACTAACTTGAAACCATATAACTAATGGGAACAACTTCACCGTTTCGACTCTACAAGGTACGGGAAGAATACTGTTACTAGAAGGAACAGCATTATATTCAAACGAGGTAATAATAAGATACGAAGGAAACACCGCTCACCCAAGCAACTTCGAGATCAAAGAGAACTTCGGGATCATTTCAGTGCCCACATTAGACGCCTGGCAAATAAGCCAGTTGCCAATTCTAAACGAAACGGAAAAAATTTATTCATTTCTTGATAATAAGCGACTCTACGACCTAGGCGTAGATGTTAAGGATTTTATACTAGAAAGACCCATATTACGGGATTTAATTTACGCGCCACTGGAAAGACCATGGCTAAGCACGGGCTCATTAATAGGGATAGTTGGCGCAATAATCTTAATCATTAGTGGATTTAAAGGGAAACTGTCCTGTTGCACGCGGGTATCATACACGGGACACACGCCAAAAAGGGCGGAGGAAAGAAGGAAGGAAATAAAAAGACCAAAACTTGAGATTTCCGAACCAATAATCCACCACGAAATCAGACGTGTTGACCAGGTAATAAATATTGAGACAATCGCCAGGAACGAAACCCAGAACAAGGCGGCGGAAAGAACAATACAAGATACCTAAAACGCGGGAGGAGAACCGCTGTTTCTAGAACCACAGTACGAAGGGCAAGATGAAGACGAGGAAACCCGAAAAGAAATAAAATTAGAAGAGATAGGACAAGCTGCTATCAATAATAACGAGGTCCACAGTGGGGGACGTCGATGGGGGTCACGTATTTTCTAATTCCGATCGTGTAAGTTATACTACGATATGGAACTCTCGAATTGACAAGACCGAATATCGAAGGAAGAACACAAAAAGAGTTTACGATACCTAATCGTAAATACACGCATACTAAGATGTAGTAGGATAACCATTAACATTGAACCAAGGCAGTTGCCATTAAAACCAATACACTAATAGATAGTGTAATAATCATTACTCAGAAGAAAAAAAAACGGGAAACACAAAAAAAACTCACCCGTTAGCCGGCATCAATAAAACACATACAGCACACACCACTCCTCCTACCCGATAGGACGTAAAAGAGGAAACCTAAAATGAAAAAAAAGAAGGTAACACCAAAAGAAGAATAAGATAATTAAGTACTTACCAACCCCACCCCGCGACGAGAAGGAAAAATTCAGATGGAGAAATGGGAAGCTGCTCCCAGTCTAGCATTTTTTTTTGTAGAAATTTATTCGTATAACCTCAAGAAAGCGAAGAAGAATGGAAAGTAAATTGAAGCAGCTGAATTGAAAAAAAAACAACAAAGATAAGACAAATAAGAAATCCGTATGATTTTTTTTTATTATTTTTTGAAGTGATTAAAATTTAGATTGAGTAATTACAACATGAGTAAGGTGTACGAGTAAGTTAGGAAACCTTAATTTTATACGAATATCCAATATGAATATGAGCGATGAAGCATCCGAGTAAGCGGGCGAAGAAAGTCCGTTTCTTTCCAATTTCGGCGGCTGACTGCGACTGTGGATGAACCTGGGAATGAAAAGAAAGAAAAACAACATAAGAAAGAAAAACAAAATATTATGGGCCGGGAAAGAGGCCGAGAGATCAAAATACTCACCAACGCTAAGAGGCGGACCGGAGTATCGCCCTAACACGACTTGTCGGATAGGGCGAAGTGTCCGCGATGTCCGAGATGAACGCGGATCGCGGTCGCCACAGAAAGTGACGAACGACCCGGAAGAGGGCCACTCGGTCATGTACCACAAAGGACACACCAAGTGGCCCGAGTTCGTCGTTAATAAGTTGATATTCCTCCGGGAAAAATGGCCCGGGCGTGGACGCCACCAAGGCACGGCGGGTTAGCCAAGCCCACAACTCACGCACCAGGGGCCGGAAGCCGGTCCACAAGTGGCGATGGGCGAACAAAAGCCATAAAAACCCGGCCTCACAATAGACGCGGGGTAACGGGCTCATTGGCGGTACGAATGGCATATGTCCATACCACATGAGACTGGCTATGAAGGGTGTATCGATACACCTAGCGACAGGTACACACAGCTGACGGCGTGGAATCGAAAAATATACCAGACTCATCTGTAAGAAAATTAATCAAAGATTCTTCACACAATAAAATTGCCGGTTTAATAAATACTTAATTTAAACCACACTTAGAAAAAATTCTCCCAAGGCCATAAGAAAATTACTCAAAGATTCTTCACACAATAAAATTGCCGGTTTAATAAATACTTAATTTAAACCACACTTAGAAAAAATTCTCCCAAAGCCATAAGAAAATTACTCAAAGATTCTTCACACAATAAAATTGCCAAAGACACAACTCGAGGAACACACAAAAAAATATATTATCCATCTCGAGCCTAAAACAACATTACAAAAAAAAATACTAAAAACCGAGTACAACAGGCAAAAGAACTCGAAATTATTAAAACGAGCAAAGTAGCAAAAGATCTCGAACAAAAAAAACACATCTGGGGAAAAAGAAGGAATTGGAGGAAACATACTAACCACTAACACTCTTTTTTGCAAAGAATCACCGACAAAAAAAAATTAGAAGGTTAGGAAGATTTCCAATCGAGTCGGTTTTCATTTTAAAATAAACTATAAACAAAAGTAATTTCACATATGACAAATTTTAAAGATTAAAGCAAATGATTGAAAACAAACATAAATTGAAATAATTAAATAGATATAGTAAATTACAGGTTGAGAATGAAGATAACACAAAAAAAAATTAGTTTTTTTCATATTTTTAATACAATAATAATCTATAGCAGCCAAATTATCAAAACCGTACAACAAATAAGCAAATAAAGTATATTGACAAAAATAATAATAACTATTAAACATAGGAGATTTTGTATAAAGTGGAAGCAGAAGTCCAGAGAAGTGTGTGCCCTGTGGAGAAGGTAGTCACGAGCACAACCCACCGCGTTCGACAATGATGGATTAAGGTAGCTTTGTTAGACTACCCAACACGTTCGATAAGGATGGAACCAGTCGAAGGTGGTGACGGGAACGATTGAGGGGCGCCACAGAAGACAACAAGAACAAGAAACGGAAAGCCAAACCGGCATGGAATGAGTATACGCTACTGGAAGTAAGAAGAAGACGTAGGGAGTGAAGTCGGTACATCCAATACCCGGCTCACTCCAAAACACGAGCAAAAAGGCCACAGCCGGGACATCACAACCCGACTACGGTCATATAATTAACTACAAAGTACTTCGGTCGGAACATTACACTCTGACCGATGATACAAGAACAAGAAGTATGCCGCACAGTCGACATACTACAATTCGACTGATGCTTGGCCAACACATATATATTGCCCCAGTCGGAACTACCATAACGTCCGACTGCGGTGAATTACCGAACGAAGACACGACTGGAGAAAATCAAAAGCCTAGTCAGCCGCTCCAATAATGAGTCACTATACGCAGTCGGAATTACCAAAACCGACTTTGCGCCGAAAGACAGCCACCGTCATGTTAGACACTGGTGGTTGGACATTCCGAAGCAAGGCGAATTGAAGGCACAGTCAGAAACACCAAACTCTGACTGGTGCGAATATAAACGAAACATGATGACAGTATACCACTAGGATGGTGCAGGACCAGAGGAGGTGCCCCGAGATCAAAGTCCCGAAAACCATTATCAACCCGAGAGGAAGCAGCCAGGCAGCACACTGGTGAAAACACCGGTATAAGCATTGGACAAGCCGCGAGAAGGACAGCAGGGGTGCACACTAGGACCATCGTAAGGTTAGAATGTTAAAAGAAAAAAATGAAAAGTCCATGACAAGAAAACTGCAAATATTCTCCCTTTTTTTGCTAATAGTGATAAGAAACATAATTTTGTAATGGCAATCTTAGGAGGTAGGACACAAAAGACTTTTGACACAAATTTTTCATATAACCCGCGCAATCGTCTTGATGATGCGTCTCTCCGAGGCAACATCAAGCTCAGTAAGTAAGGGGACATGCAGTGCCCATAGTTTTCGGCCAGCATCAACCCTGGCAAATTCCACGTGATGCAACGCGGAAGTAGGTTACTTCATCAGCTATAGCCTTAAGCTAAGCTGATATTCTGATGCAATCGCGCTTTCCAAGCCATATGCTTACGAAACCGCGATAAACGTTTTGTTTAATTAAACATAAATTGTTGTCGTTTGCCACAGCGGCGACGCCGTGGTAGAAAACAAAGGCTTCCGCGTATGAACCATAATGAACTACTGATTCATTCACCGGGGACTTTACTCTCGCGAGCGAGGAAATAATGTTTTGTTTAGGTCTGAGACTCTCTCAGAGAGAAGTCTACACAGACGAAATGATAAAAATCTTTTGCGTCAGATTGGAAGGGGGCAGTCGTAATAAGTCAGTTAGTGTTCGCGCGTAGCAGGCGCGCGCGTGTGGAAGTCAGCCAGTCGCAGGTCACATTACCGTAAAGCAAATATAGTGATCACGGTACTCATAATTGAAGAATATTGTAACAAGTGATGGTGATTATAATAAAACTGTGTTGAAAAAGGTAACTCTGAAGAATTATTCCTTCACGGGGACGCAATACCTTTCATTTGAGGCCAAGTTTAGTCGAATCGGTCTAGCCATCTCCGAGAAACCGATGTGACTGTTATTCTGAATTTAGATACTTCCGCCGGGGCTTCCGGAACCGAGGATGGTGGCCAATGTGGCCAAATAGACTTTGAATGGATGTTAGTGACCTAATACTACAAATCGAAGCAGTTGTGGTCATATTTTGAAAAAAATTTCACCTTTATACATTCATTGCAGAATTTATTAAAATCGACATTTTCTGCGTGTTCGTACTTATCACCCTGTAATTCCGGAACCGGAAGTCGGATCCATTAGAAATTCAATAGCAGCCTATGGGAACCTTGCACCTTTCATTTGAGAGTTTGTCAAAATCGGTTCAGCCATCTCTGAGAAAAATGAGTGACATTTTTGGTCACATACACACACATACACACACATACATACATACACACACACAGACATTTGCCGAACTCGACGAACTGAATCGAATGATATATGTCACTCGGCCCTCCGGGCCTCCGTTAAAAAGTCGGTTTTCAGAGCAATTGCAATACCTTTCTATTGAGAAAGGCAAAACTGTGGTCCAGGAAGCGAAATTAGCGAGAAACAATTGTTCACGCATTCATCTTTACCCTAATAAAAAATAAACTATACACGTACTATAACCCATATGGTAAAACCATTCCATATACAGTTTGGATGATATCCTGAACACGTCGTTAAGGCCATCGTAACTCGCGTCGCAAAACAGTAGGAAAAAGTTAGTTTTTCGAGAAAATAGACGAGAAAATTAACTAAAATCCCAAAACAAAAACATACGTCCCTGCAGAATTTATTCAGCTTTCATCTGGTTAAAATTTTGCGTGAAAATTCTCCCGATTTTCCGAATGCATTACCTTAGACCGGAAAAACTTTTGCCTTTTTTGCATTTCCACGCTAATATCTTCGAAAATAAAGCGATGACATACTCTTTTTAGTATTTCAGTGTGTTTCTATTTCTCTAAAGCACACATTGGAACTTTAGTTTGATGGAATTTTCCGACTTTTCCATGAAAATTTTACGATTTTCCTAATTTTATTCATAACCTATCTATGCATTATGCATACGCTCTAATTGATTCAAAAAATATACTGGAGCATTCTACGTAATATTTACATCTAATGTATATTCAGTTTTCACGAAAAGTCTAAGATTTTCATTGGGAAATTCCATATTTTCCATCGATTGAATATCAAATCGTAAACTCCGCGGATGCTTGTTTGTATGCGTATACATGAACCGGCAGTAGATGGAAAACACAAATAATAAACGTTAGTAGGCGTTTGCGTTAGTTTCACAAGTTGCAGCATTTCAGGGATTACATCTTGACTACGATGTTGCGAACAATGAATAACGAATATTTGTTTTCCATTCAAATATAGGTACTTAGTTGATTGTAACATTAATTTCAACATAATTACTGAATTGAATTGTGCTTTTCATAAATAACATCAGTTTTTTTTTCTGAGCTAGAATATGGTTTTGATATTGGTGTACAATTGATGAAATTTTTGAAGACAGCGTCCTAAACATGAACAAAACTAATCGAAAGAGATCAAATGTGACGTTGTAAAACATTATACTAACATGATAGCATATTTCGACTGGCTAAAAATCCCCTTTAGGAATCCGGAAGAAAATCGTGTGAGTCAGTGAGCTAATTTCATATGCAAGTGATCTACCCTAATTTTCAAAATCTATCATATAAATCACACATTATGAGAAATTCCAGCATCGTCAAAGAGTTATGAGTTGGTGTGATATTGCGGACATTGATAAAAAAACATGTTCATAATTTATTTCACTTTTTGGAAATCAACCAGAATAGGTTGGCAAAGCTGTATTATTGTGCAATATGATGCCACACTATGCCACCATTTTCTTCTGATACAGAACTCCTATTTCTCACCTTCCCGCGATGTCAGTTCCTACATTTTGACAGCGGTTGGGGTTGGAGCCTGACTCAGATTTGTTTCGGATGGAAGCGGCATTACTGACCACGGTGGGATTTGTGGTCGTGTGCTGACAGGGAAGGGGAGCAAACGACGCGCGCGGTCTACCCAAGCTAAACTAAGCTAAGCTTTTTGGAAATCAACCAGAAGAGTTTCTAATGTACACTCGCTAGCCAATAAATAATATAAAACGATTTTTAGTAAGCATTGCCGCCCTGAGCATAACCAATCAATAGATACTATAAATATTTAGAGGAACTAAGCACGGCGAAGACTGACTATTCATATAACCATTAGATCTTCAATGTCCCAACAATGCTATGTGGCGGTGACAGTATACCAATGAAACGCAAACAGGACCCATGGTGAATTATACTGCCAACGATCGCACATTTGTCCCATTTTCTATGGGGTTTCTTATCTATATGGGAGTGATTTGCGATCATGGTTAGTATATGTGTATATAAAAGCTATTCTGCTCTACCTAAGTATCAGTGATTTGTAATTTATGCTACGTAGATTCGCCAACATTGTTTGAAAAAAACCATACGATTTTTTTTAGATATGTATATGTATTTCATCCTGTGAACATACACTTCGGTACGCTATGCCCCACTACCGTGCAACAGATCATTGATATCGTGAAAGAATTAATCAGACGTAAAAGCATAAGATTTCCATAGTGAAAAACAACAAGCCAAGAAATACGCTATTCAAGATTTACATTTTCTTTTAGCCAAATGGATGGGACAACCATGGTTTCGTATTTTTTCGATATTTTCTAAACAAACCTGGTAATCTTATTTGTGCATTGTGATTCAGTGGTGATACAGAATACAATCCAACAGATAACTCATTTTCAACAACAATTCATATGGGACTCTTATGCTTTTATGGGCACTATGATATAGGCACCGGTGCCGGTTACAGATGGATTCAAAATAGATCATTTACCTACATTCTCTAAATATGATTTTGTAGTATCAAAGGCTGTGATTTTTCATTAGGATTTTAAACCGGTTCTACACTGTATCCAACCCATTTTCGGAATTTTGTTCTGATTCTTATATCGGGGCAGTAGATTGCACTGGTTTTGCACTTTCTAGCAAAAGTGGGAATGAAACGCTTCTAGTGGCTTGCTCTACTGTTAGAAAATGCAACACCAGTGCAATCCACCGCCCCGGGCTTTTTCAATGAAAAACCCCATTAGTAATCATAACAGTGAACCTATTCTTCTGACATAGAATCATATCTGCATTAAATTCGAGCATTTCGGAATATGGTTTACCGGACCAGCAGTAACTTATCTTCTATTCCACCCAGTCTAGGTTATCTGTAGGTTGCCCTTACCACAAGTCTATGGATACCAAGCAGAATATCTAGTTATAAGAAATGGTTCAGAATGACCGCCAGTGTCTGATTGATTTGAATTGAGTAATGTGATGACATCTTCCAAGCAAAAGTTTATGAAGTCTAGGATGTCTTCGATTGATTTATTGTAGTTGTGTATCACAAATAATAGCTAGTACATTATTAATTGTGGTGCACAACTGGATATTGTTTTGCCTTTCTCATATAGAAAGGTTATGCAATCGGTCGGAATTTCGACTATCTAACCGCGGCCCGCAGGGCCGAATCTGTTATACCATTCGACTCAGTTGTTCGAGATCGGTAAAAGTGTGTTTTTTTACTTGGTGGTAAAGCTTTTATGCCGACCCAGCAAACGTTCGACCATACTACCGATTTCGTCCATCGTGTGTTAGAGCGAGGGACTTTGAACAGAGAAGATAATACTGAACACTATTCCTCTAAACTCCTCCAAGGAGTCCGACATTTGCCTGATCCCCCGGATTCCTAATTGCTAATGCATTTCACATGATTTCAGGTCTAGCTGTTCGCGCTAGATTTCGCTAGTCTCATAACCGCCATAACAGTCCTGCACGGCATGATATTCTACATGCCCTCCTCCCTACGTTGACCAGTTGGATGCCATGGTCGATCGAGCGATTCTGGTTGAAGGATGGCTTCCGGTACACTGGTGCCCCGACGGCCCTATACTGGTGGTTTGTTGTGTTCGGTGCTACTCGGCGTAGTCCCCGACGGTGGAGCTAGCCTACCTCGGCGGAGAGTTCCTCGACGAAAGAATGTCTCCCGCAACCGTTGACGGACACGTTATTCTTCTTTCGATGCAGTCCGGCAGAATGCCGAGGCCAGTCCAGCGATTCCGGGTGGAGGATTACGACCGGTTCACTGGTGCCCCGACGATCCAAGCCGGCGATTCGCTACGGACCTCTCGGAATAGTCCCCGACGGTGGATCTTTCCTGATTCGACGAAGAGTAAAAGTGTGTGCGTGTATGTGTGTGTGTATATGTGTGTATGTATGTATGTATGTATGTATGCATGTGTCAAACAATATCACCGATTATTTTCTGAGATGGCTGGACCGATTTGCAAATACTTAGTCTCAAATGAAAGGTACAACCTTCCTATCGGTTGCTATTGATTTTTTTTAATTGATCCGACTTCCGGTTCCAGAGTTACGGGTTGAAGAGTACGATCACACAGCAAATTCCCTTATAAACTGGTACCATCATAATGTCCAAATGATGCAATACATATTAAAATGTGTGCAACATTACTTGGATTTGCGTGTCTAGATCACTAAAGACCCATCGAAGTCGCTTTGACCGCATTAGCCACCTATGACGGTTCTTGATGCCCCCGGGGAACTTCCCAAGTCTCTAAGTTAATGTCATACCTATTTCTCAGCTAATTATTTACCGATTTTTCCAAACTTGGTCTCAAATGAAGTTTACTACGTTCCAATTGAATTTTGAATTGAAAAGTTACAACGCTGCTATTGAATTTCTAATTGAGCAGACAACCGGTTTCAGAATTACAGGGTGATGAGTACGAACACACAGTAAATCCAGATTTCAACGTATTCGGCGATGGATGTAAATTTTTTCCAAAAGGCGAAAATTTTTCCAATATGTGACCACAACTGCTTGAATTTGTAGTTCTAGGTCACTAACAGTCATTCAAAGCCTCTTTGGCCACATCGGCAACCATCGACGGTTCCAAAAGCCGCAGCGGAAGTATTCAAATTCAAAATAACAGTTACATCAATTTCTCAGTGATTACCGGACCGATTTGACCAAACTTAATCCCCAATGAACAGTCTTCCGTCCCCAAAAACTGTTATTGAATTTTATTTTGATCCGACTTCCGGTTGCGGTTTTACGGGTTGTGGAATGTGGTCACAGAGAAAACTCCCATTCAAACCAATAGCGCTATGAATGCAAAAAGGATTTTTACCCTAAAATAGGAGCCAAACATCTTGCATTTGTAGTTCTAGGTTACTGACGGCCCATAGAAATCTTGTTGACCACATCAAGATCCATCCGAAAATATTTGAAATCGTGGCCGACCATCTTCGATTCCTACGAAACTTTACCCGTTTCACTGACATGGAAGACTGAACATTTTTCATAATTAGAAAATTTTTTTTGACTCAAGAGGAATTTTTTAAAAGGGCGTAGACATTTCTACGTGCCATAATTTCAAAAATGTTTAGTTCGATTACTGTATTTTATACAGCAAAACTTTCTAAGAATGAGCTACAGAGAATGAACATTTCTGTACGAAAAAAAATATACACTGAAAAAAATGTTGCGTCATTTTCCAAAAAAACAAAAAAAATGCTCTAAAAATTTAAATTGCAAATAAAACTAATTTTTTCTAATTTTTTATTATTGTCATCGAAAACTTAAAGAGAAAAGAAATATTTTGAAAGTTATTGTATGATGAAAAACTTATCGCCAAAAAAGTTTTTCTAACAATAACTTAATACATGTTTTTTTAAATTTCATGCTAATTGACATATGCAACTGTAACTTTATTTCAGAATATAATTCTAAATATCGTTTTAAATTATAATGCATTTAACAAAAATCTTCCAAAATGCGATAGTTTTCGAGGTATTTGAAATTTTGTTCCAACAAAAACAGCTTATTCGTGTGATTACGCCTTTTTTAATAGATATTTGCGTTACCCCATCATTAAATGTCAAAAATCTAATGCTTATCGTTTTAAAGACGTAAAAGATACCTTTTCAGTGTATTTGGATCATGGATAAGCTTTCAAAAAAAATTCCCAACTACAACTTTTGACATATTTCCATGATTCATACTATTTGCATTCAAAAATACAATTTTCTTTTTGAATATGATTCTAAACACCATTTTAAATCAAAATAATCGAACTATTTAGTTTAATAATCAGATCCTTTAATTAAATAGAATTTTGATTGTTTTCGTATAGCTTTCAAATGGTTTACAATATCGCCCTAATGTCAAAAAAAAGTTACAGGAAATGTTATGGGCCTTTTGAAAAACCGATTGTTGTTGATGGAGATACGCGAATAACTTCTGAAAAGGTAGTAATATAACAAAAGAATTGTGTTTTTAAAACAAAATTTAAAATATCTCGAGAACTACTACATCTACATTACAGATTTTTTTTGTTATTAGCATTTTGATTTAAAATTGCGTTAAGAATCATATTCAAAAAAATGTATTTTTGACTGCAAATAGTAATAATTATGAAAATATGTCAAAAGTTGTTGTAAGAAAAACTTTTTTATTGAAAGCATCTCCATGATCCAAATACACTGAAAAAAATTCTTTTGCCTCTTTGAAACGATAAACATTAGATTTTTTACATTTTATGATGTGGTAAGGCAAATAACTTTTTAAAAGGACATAACCAGTCGAATTAACTGTTTCTGTTGGAACAAAATTCCAAATATCTCGAAAACTATCGCATTTTGGAAGATTTTTGTTAAATGCATTTTGATTTAAAATAATACTTAGAATTATATTCTGTAAAAAAAATTGTATGTCAATTAGTATGAAATTTAAAAACATGTATAAAGTTATTGTTCTCTATCATACAATCCCATTTAAAATATTTTTTTTCTCTTTAGCTTTTGGTTGACAAAATATAAAAAAATAGCAAAAATGTTATTTTGCACTTTAAATTTAATCGTTTTTGTGAAAAATTACACTTTTTTCAACCCGGTTTTTTTTGTACAGAAGTATTCATTCCCTGTAACTCGTTCTTAGAAAGTTTTGCTGTATAAAATACAGTAATCGAACAAAAAATTGAAATTTATGCACGTAGAAACGTCTACGTCCTTTTGAAAAATTGCTTTTGTATCAAAATATTACTGTATCGATTTTGTTGGCTATTTTCGGCAAATTTGAGACTAAGAGAAACGAAAGCAATGAAATTGAAAGACGGATAGGTATTCTAGAGCGAATCAGTTATAAACTTAGAACGGAAAACTAGAACTAGGCAGGCTCATATGGGCATGATCGAAAGGAAATGTGAAGAATTCTTTGCCTTATGCAGAGTAGGAGTTGGGCGTTGCACCCAAGTCTACCGCATGGTCTATGGTAGAACATAACTCATCATCATGTTTTACCGCCGACGCCGGCTGACGGTAAAACATGATGATGAGTTATGTTCTACCATAGACCATGCGGTAGACTTGGGTGCAACGCCCAACTCCTACTCTGCATAAGGCAAAGAATTCTTTCGATCATGCCCATATGAGCCTGCCTAGTTCTAGTTTTCCGTTCTAAGTTTATAACTGATTCACTCTAGAATACCTATCCGTCTTTCAATTTCATTGCTTTCGTTTCTCTTAGTCTCAAATTTGCCTAAAATAGCCAACAAAATCGATACAGTAGAACCTTGCGGCAATTAAAACATAGTAACGTATCAAAATATTGCAATTGTCAAAGAAAATCATGGAGATTCATAAACCGAACATAACTTCAAAGTTTCGTTCGAATCAACGATGGTCACACGAAAAAAATCCGTTCATAAATTCATGAACAAAAGGTCACGATTTTATGAACTGGAGGATTTACGAAAAAAGTTCCTGAAATTATGAATATTAAACCTCGTATTCATGAAACTATTTGTATTTTCTAAAAACAAACTCGCCCCGAATATATACATGGCGTTACATTAGAATGTTCGGGTGGGTTACTGTTGTTGTTTACTTTTTATTGTGATTCTTGTTCATGATTTGGGAATACACAGTCGACAGTCAAACGTTGTTCATGATTTCAAGAGCTTATTCGCAATTCTTGTGCATTCTCATGACGTTAGCGGGATTAAAGTTCATGATTTCAAGATCTTAGTCGCGATGTTCATAATTTTCATCCACGTTATCGTGATATTTTAGTCATAAATAGTGATTCATGTTCACGAGTTCATGATCTTTGTCACGATTTTAAATATTTTTGTCACGAGTTGTGTAATTTGTGCTCATGATTTCAGGATCTTAGTAGCGATTTTTGTTACTTCTGTTCATGTTATCATGATATTTTAGTCATGAATAGAGCAATTCATGTTCATGTTTTCAGGATCTTGGTTGCGATTTTAGATATTTTTGTCACTAGTTGTGTGATTTGTGTTCATGATTTCAGCATCTTATTCACGATTTGTGTAATTTCTGTTCATGTTATCATGATAATTTATTTTAGAGCTTACTTTCAAAGAGTAATGTAACTAATGTTCATGATATCAGCAGTTTTATCATTGTATTCGTAAATTCTCTTCGCCTTATCGTGATCTATTATTTTTTGGCTACTACTGGTTTCTTTTACTCGGAATAATGTGACAATATGAACTGGATCATTAAAATAAGACTCATTCGTGATATCTGGTTTTGTGAATTGTATCACGCACACTATTTGAGGTTCTCAGTGCAGTTTTCGTCTTCTGTCCGAACATCACAATGAACCTTATCAAATGAATAACGATGTTCTAGGTTTTAATATTTTTTATATCTACGGCTCGTATCTATTACTGGTCGCTAGCAACTGGGTATTTCATTAAAAAGTGTATGGAACAAAAATGATTGCACGAATAACACTCCAACTTTTGTGATTGAGTTCACGTAAAAATTTAATTACCATGTTGCATGAAATTGTAAATGATTAGGGATATCTTCTAAATATCACAAGCACGCAAATAAATACTAGATAGTTTGTAAATCATGTACTAAGAATCATGCACCAGTTCACGAACACATGCATATTTTATGATTTCGTGAACTTTTTCACGAAAACGAATGATAAGTTGTGACTATTATACTAGGTATCATGAATCAGTTTACGAAAACATGAATAATATTTCATGATGTCGTGAACTATTTTACGAGCACGGATATTGAATCGTAACTAATATATTAGGAATCATGAACCAGTTCACGAATGCATAAATAATATTTGATGATTTTGTGAACCATTTCACGAGCACGGATATTGGATTGGGACTAATATACTAGGAATCATGAATTAGTTCACGAGAATTGAATGGGTTCATGAATAAAATTCCGAATTTCGTGAAATAGTTCACGAAAAAATAGCCAGAATATTTCGATGTTGTGAACTATTGTTCCTATAACTATGAAAAAAAATCATGAGTCAACCTTTGGTTTTATGAATAATGTTCAAAAAGTTGTGAACTAGTTCTTGGCGGAAACCGTGACCGAAGTTCACAAAACAAAATCAAATATTTCCACAAATGAAAGCGTTATGCGGGCGTTACTGAAGGGAAATTGAACATAATTATAAAAGCCATGATTTGTAGTCAAGGTCCTGTTTTCGTAACGTAAAGAATTCAATTCACGACTTTGGGAACAATTTTTTTCCGTGTATATTTTGTGGTCGGTCGGTTTCTCATGGAATCCTTCAATATAATCAGGCCACTTGGATAAGAACCCCACCAAGATCCAGTTATTGTTCGAAGTAAATTTATCCTTTGTTAGCACTTTGTTTAGCCTACCCATTAGCCTTATGAATCGAACTAAATTTTGAAATATTTGAAGGCAAGGATTTAGGCTACCGTTCTATCAGCCAGCTGAAGCTGAAGCTGAGCTGAATTACGTTTCATTGAAAAAACTCTGTTTTCCTCGTAGATAAATCGATTCCCCTTCTTTAAAGCCCTTTTTGAAAAATTATTCAAGCTGTCTTCCAGTGGTTGTTGTAATTTTAGAGTACATGGGTTGACAATACAATCAATTACATTATCAATGTCATTAACATGTGTGTGATTTTCTGGCAGTAAATTGTATAATTAATTATTTAATTTTGGTGAAAGACCACATTGGTGTAGATTCAACGAGATTGCAAATCAATGTAAACTGAGTTGAACTTTCCTTGACCTAAGCATACGGACGCCATTTGATCTTTTTTGCCAGACAATTATTCGTTTCCTTGACCCTCCGAAAACCAAGCTGGGTATCTGATAGCAAGCCATTCGCGTCAATTCAATTTTCGAGATGTCGTGCAATTTTCTGATGCAGGATAGCATTTCAATCGGTCGATACGAGTTATGATCGGAGTGTGGTTTTTCCGGATTTGGAATAGCGATAATTCTCACTTATCTCTTGTCACGCGGGACAATGTTCTGCTCAATAAACTTGTTGAATAAATCCAGCAAGCGTCTTTGAGCTTGAGCTTGAGCTTGTGCGACCACCCCTGGCAGCTACTCCGTTATCGATCGGGACTAGCTGAAGTTGCACAGGGAATCAGTAGATAATTATGCTTGGGATTAGCGAAACATCTTTCAATGTGAAGCTCCTGGTAATCCTAAAGTGTTTCTGATCAATGCCGACGCCGGCCAGGCCCGAACGTAGATCACAGAAGGAAAGGGAAGGAATGGTTAGTCCGATACTTGCTTTTGCTAGGGGCCGTATATACTACTGCGCACTCCACAAGTATCACGGGAGGAGGATATTTTTGTTAGTAGAGTATAGAAGTTGGATATACTTCTTCTTTACCGACGCCAGAGAGGTGATTCCACTACTTGGACTAGATATCTATCCACCAATTTCATGGACCGAAAACCAACGGCTTTACTTCCCTTCCGAAGGAAGACGTGACCACAGATTTTTTCACCTCAGAAAAATCTCATCGACCTCGGCTGAAATTGAACTCAGGCCAACTGGAATGAGTGGCGGTCACGCTTACCACTCAACCACCGGCGCCGTCTTAAATCCAGCAAGCGTCTTTGGCAAAATCAAAAAGACTCTTCCCCAAGTTGAATTTAATTCAGTTATATGAGAGGAGCGCAATTGAAAATTCCATCATTATCAAGGACTAATCAATAGATTCGTTACTTGTGGGAGCATCACAAATGTTATTCTACGCAGGAGCAGAATCTAGACAAACTTTCATGGCAAAATTAAATATACATCGCTTCCTAAAAACTTCGTTTTCACTAGTCCCGTTTCGATCTATCTTTCTTCTGGTTGTGATCCAAAGAGTACTCAGTGATGTTTCTCTAGACAAATCATCAATGAAGGGGCTCTAATAACTAAACTTCTTGGCTCGACGTAGACTGACATATCTTTTTTACAATATCGCTCATTTTTCAAAATTCATGCGTCTACCCCCTTGTTTCAAAAATTCTTTGTAAGCATTATGTCTAACTTCATACGCATCAGAGCACTCCTTGTTCCACCAAGAATTAGGAGCAAGGAGCATTTATTCTCAGGTAATACGATTATCATAAAACATCGATCAGCAATATTGGTTTTAAAAACAATTTTTCTTGGATTCCAGTTAGCATGCCAAGTTGTTCGCTGTCACTTTTCCCGTAGCCTGTTGCACCTTACCTTCTCACCTAGTTACTACCAAAGACGAATCACCTTAGAACTCTAAGCACTTTGGTTAGGAGGTCGTTTATTTATTGTCATGCCAGGATTCCCCGACAAAGGAATTTCTCTCGGTACCGGTGTTTGTTTCGTCAGCCAATTAGCTCCTTTTTTGTCACGTTTTAGTCGAACAGTCCTCGGCGGCGAATCTACCCCACTGTGAATTCCTCGGCGGTAGATTTCTCCCGATGCTGATGTTCGTTTCCGTGAGCGATTTACCTCCCCACTTTGTCCCGATCTACTCGATCTATTCCCTAGTGGTGGATCTAGCCTACTCAACAGTCCAGTAGGTGCTAAGGTCCATCCAGCGATTCCGGATGCAACGTAGCTTGCGGCGCCCGAACGACCCACTGCTAGTTATTGACCGCTGTCTACTCGGTCCAATCCTCGACTGTGGATCTAGCCTACTCACGAGCTACCGGGTAGGGTGTCGAGGTCGGTCTGGCAATTCCGGTAAAGCCTAACGTCCGGTTCGCTGGCGCCACGACGACCCCAACCCGGTGCTACGGCGCGTACTACTTAACTGGTGTCTGGCGATGGACCTAGTTTACACCGCCGAAAAGTTCCCCGGATGCGGAATTTATCCCGAAACCCTATTTCAGGTTTCACAGTGGCGTTCTAGCCAATGGAGCTAGTTTGTTTGTCCCTCGTATACTCGTATACTCGTAACCACTCTATTATTATCGTTTTATATATGCTCTTCATGGTACATCTCTTGGACGATATTATCGACTGTCACACTACGCATATCCTTTCGGACTTCTTCGCGCCTAAGGCATTCGAAGACCGCGTGTTCCGGTGTCTCTTGCATGTTCACACACTCCAAGCAAATGGGTGACGAAGCGTGTCCAAACCGATGCAGGTACTTCCGGAAGCATCCGTGCCTGGACAAAAACTGCATCAAATGGAAGTGTACCCAAGCAGACACATCTGGGATGAGTCGGTGGGTCCTTTCTTTCTCTGTGCTGTTCCCCTCTTGCTGCCACTTATCCAACGAGTCCGCTTGGACCAGTCTCCTTGTATTACGTGCATTTGTCCGCTAGTAGCATTCCACGTCCTCAAGAAGATGGGAATCATCCTGGCAATTACGCATACCGCCTCCGACGACATCGTTCTGTACGCACTCGCGACACGAACAGGTATTTGGCGAAACGTGCTTATTAACTTCATCCGGTTCCTCTTTCAGTTCAGTGCAGCAGCCCAGGCCGAAACGCCATAATGAGACACCCGCCAGGAGACGTCTCGTGTTGCCTCTTGCTCCTCCGTGATTCGACATGATCCTTGCTTTAGTTGTCCTCGTAGCCTTCTCACATACATAGTTGAAATAGTTGTTATAATTTAATCAATTATCGATCATCACACCCAGGAGCTTCAGCGCACGATGGGATTTATTGTCTCCCGACGCTGATCTCGACACGCTGGATTTTTTACGGTTGCTGACCAGCACTACCTCGGTTTTGTGGTGAGCTAGCTGCAACTTGACGTCAACCATCCAGATTTCCAAGATTCCTATTGTCTCTGTCGTCAACATCTCCACCTCCTCAAGGGTCTCGCCGGTTATCGCTAGGGAAACAACATCTGCCAATGTGACGATCTCAACTCCCCTGGGCAGTTGCAGTGTTAACACTCCATTGTACTTTATATTCCGTTGGGCTAAGTATAGACCCACTGTGACCCTAATCGACCTCTTCCCCATTTTCGTTTCGTAGACCAGTACTCGGTTCTGAAAATAACTTTTCAGAACCTTGCACAGATAGTCTGGAACCCGCATTCTGTGCAGCGCTGTGTCAATCGCCCCTTCCCTCAGTTGGCACTATTGAACGCGTTCTTCACACTGATCGTAACCACGGCTTAGTAGCGATTACCTTTTCTCTTCTGCTTCGATAATTTCTGTGCGCTCGCGATGACTGTGCGGATGGCTTTTATCGTCTATAACGTCTGTTGAGGATGACCCTTTCCAGGAGTTTATTGAGAGTTTCCAGCAGGCATATAGGCCGATACGATGATGGATCTCGTGGTGGTTTCCCTGGTTTTGGCAGCAACACCAGTTTCTGGATCCTCCACCTATCCGGAAAGTAGTCATCGTCCAGGCATTTCTGTGGGACTATCCTGAACATACCCGGAAATGCCAGTATTGCGGTCTTCAGCGCCACGTTAGGGATACCATCGTATCCGGAAGCTTTCTTTGCTTTCGGCCCTTTTGCCACTATAAGGAGCTCGTCGTTCGGGACTCGATAATCACCAGCATTTCCACCGTCTGCATCAACGTATGCTGTAGGCGGCCATGCGGTTAGGTCGTGCTTCGAGAAAAGACTCTCCACGACAATTTTCAGTTTGTCAGCGCGCGTTTCTCTTGGCGTCATTGGAGTTTGATACCGGCCATAACGACACAGTCAGCATTGCCCCACGGGTTGGCTTTACTTATCTGCACAGCTCCTTGTAGCAGGTGGACTTACTTAGCACTATGTCTGGCAAAAAAGAACAAATGGCGTCCATGTTCTTAGACTTAAAACAAAAATTCAACTCAGTTTACATTGATGTTCTCTCGGTGAATCTACATCAATGTGCTGTGGGCATCAAAATTCAATAATTATTTATACAATTTACCCGTAATACAATCACATACATGTTAATGACATTGATAATTGTATTATCAACCTATGTACTCTAAAATTACAACAACCACATCAAGACAGATTGAATAATTTCCGGCTTATATGGAAACTTATTATTTGACCGGACGATTCATTCTATCTTTCCGAAACCATATATCTGAAATTTCATTGTAGTCTATAGGGGTAATATACCTTATATTTCATCAAAGTTTGTGAAAATCAGCCCAACCATCTCCGAGAAACTGATGTGAGCTTTTTTAATTTTGAAAGATGGCCATCTTTCCGCGCACTTCCAAAACCGTTTTTGGCGGTCAATGTGGCCAACAAGATTTCTATGGGCCGTCAGTAACCTAGAACTACAAATGCAAGATGTTTGGCTCCTATTTTAGGGTAAAAATCCTTTTTGCATTCATAGCGCTATCGGTTTGAATGGGAGTTTTCTCTGTGACCACATTCCACAACCCGTAAAACCGCAACCGGAAGTCGGATCAAAATAAAATTCAATAACAGTTTTTGGGGACGGAAGACTGTTCATTGGGGATTAAGTTTGGTCAAATCGGTCCGGTAATCACTGAGAAATTGATGTAACTGTTATTTTGAATTTGAATACTTCCGCTGCGGCTTTTGGAACCGTCGATGGTTGCCGATGTGGCCAAAGAGGCTTTGAATGACTGTTAGTGACCTAGAACTACAAATCCAAGCAGTTGTGGTCACATATTGGAAAAATTTTCGCCTTTTGGAAAAAATTTACATCCATCGCCGAATACGTTGAAATCTGGATTTACTGTGTGTTCGTACTCATCACCCTGTAATTCTGAAACCGGTTGTCTGCTCAATTAGAAATTCAATAGCAGCGTTGTAACTTTTCAATTCAAAATTCAATTGGAACGTAGTAAACTTCATTTGAGACCAAGTTTGGAAAAATCGGTAAATAATTAGCTGAGAAATAGGTATGACATTAACTTAGAGACTTGGGAAGTTCCCCGGGGGCATCAAGAACCGTCATAGGTGGCTAATGCGGTCAAAGCGACTTCGATGGGTCTTTAGTGATCTAGACACGCAAATCCAAGTAATGTTGCACACATTTTAATATGTATTGCATCATTTGGACATTATGATGGTACCAGTTTATAAGGGAATTTGCTGTGTGCTCGTACTCTTCAACCCGTAACTCTGGAACCGGAAGTCGGATCAATTAAAAAAAATCAATAGCAACCGATAGGAAGGTTGTACCTTTCATTTGAGACTAAGTATTTGCAAATCGGTCCAGCCATCTCAGAAAATAATCGGTGAGATTGTTTGACACATGCATACATACATACATACATACACACACACACACATATACACACACACATACACGCACACACTTTTACTCTTCGTCGAATCAGGAAAGATCCACCGTCGGGGACTATTCCGAGAGGTCCGTAGCGAATCGCCGGCTTGGATCGTCGGGGCACCAGTGAACCGGTCGTAATCCTCCACCCAGAATCGCTGGACTGGCCTCGGCATTCTGCCGGACTGCATCGAAAGAAGAATAACGTGTCCGTCAACGGTTGCGGGAGACATTCTTTCGTCGAGGAACTCTCCGCCGAGGTAGGCTAGCTCCACCGTCGGGTACTACGCCGAGTAGCACCGAACACAACAAACCACCAGTATAGGGCCGTCGGGGCACCAGTGTACCGGAAGCCACCCTTCAACCAGAATCGCTCGATCGACCATGGCATCCAACTGGTCAACGTAGGGAGGAGGGCATGTAGAATATCATGCCGTGCAGGACTGTTATGGCGGTTATGAGACTAGCGAAATCTAGCGCGAACAGCTAGACCTGAAATCATGTGAAATGCATTAGCAATTAGGAATCCGGGGGATCAGGCAAATGTCGGACTCCTTGGAGGAGTTTAGAGGAATAGTGTTCAGTATTATCTTCTCTGTTCAAAGTCCCTCGCTCTAACACACGATGGACGAAATCGGTAGTATGGTCGAACGTTTGCTGGGTCGGCATAAAAGCTTTACCACCAAGTAAAAAAACACACTTTTACCGATCTCGAACAACTGAGTCGAATGGTATAACAGATTCGGCCCTGCGGGCCGCGGTTAGATAGTCGAAATTCCGACCGATTGCATAACCTTTCTATATGGGAAAGGCAAAACAATATCCAGTTGTGCACCACAATTAATAATGTAGTAACTATTATTTGTGATACACAACTACAATAAATCAATCGAAGACATCCTAGACTTCATAAACTTTTGCTTGGAAGATGTCATCACATTACTCAATTCAAATCAATCAGACACTGGCGGTCTTTCTGAACCATTTCTTATAACTAGATATTCTGCTTGGTATCCATAGACTTGTGGTAAGGGCAACCTACAGATAACCTAGACTGGGTGGAATAGAAGATAAGTTACTGCTGGTCCGGTAAACCATATTCCGAAATGCTCGAATTTAATGCAGATATGATTCTATGTCAGAAGAATAGGTTCACTGTTATGATTACTAATGGGGTTTTTCATTGAAAAAGCCCGGGGCGGTGGATTGCACTGGTGTTGCATTTTCTAGCAGTAGAGCAAGCCACTAGAAACGTTTCATTCCCACTTTTGCTAGAAAGTGCAAAACCAGTGCAATCTACTGCCCCGATATAAGAATCAGAACAAAATTCCGAAAATGGGTTGGATACAGTGTAGAACCGGTTTAAAATCCTAATGAAAAATCACAGCCTTTGATACTACAAAATCATATTTAGAGAATGTAGGTAAATGATCTATTTTGAATCCATCTGTAACCGGCACCGGTGCCTATATCATAGTGCCCATAAAAGCATAAGAGTCCCATATGAATTGTTGTTGAAAATGAGTTATCTGTTGGATTGTATTCTGTATCACCACTGAATCACAATGCACAAATAAGATTACCAGGTTTGTTTAGAAAATATCGAAAAAATACGAAACCATGGTTGTCCCATCCATTTGGCTAAAAGAAAATGTAAATCTTGAATAGCGTATTTCTTGGCTTGTTGTTTTTCACTATGGAAATCTTATGCTTTTACGTCTGATTGATTCTTTCACGATATCAATGATCTGTTGCACGGTAGTGGGGCATAGCGTACCGAAGTGTATGTTCACAGGTTGAAATACATATACATATCTAATTGCTATATCAAATAGTACCTTTTATACGAAAGTATTATACTTATACGCTATCAGTAAAAAAAATCGTATGGTTTTTTTCAAACAATGTTGGCGAATCTACGTAGCATAAATTACAAATCACTGATACTTAGGTAGAGCAGAATAGCTTTTATATACACATATACTAACCATGATCGCAAATCACTCCCATATAGATAAGAAACCCCATAGAAAATGGGACAAATGTGCGATCGTTGGCAGTATAATTCACCATGGGTCCTGTTTGCGTTTCATCGGTATACTGTCACCGCCACATAGCATTGTTGGGACATTGAAGATCTAATGGTTATATGAATAGTCAGTCTTCGCCGTGCTTAGTTCCTCTAAATATTTATAATATCTATTGATTGGTTATGCTCAGGGCGGCAATGCTTACTAAAAATCGTTTTATATTATTTATTGGCTAGCGAGTGTACATTAGAAACTCTTCTGGTTGATTTCCTAAAAGCTTAGCTTAGTTTAGCTTGGGTAGACCGCGCGCGTCGTTTGCTCCCCTTCCCTGTCAGCACACGACCACAAATCCCACCGTGGTCAGTAATGCCGCTTCCATCCGAAACAAATCTGAGTCAGGCTCCAACCCCAACCGCTGTCAAAATGTAGGAACTGACATCGCGGGAAGGTGAGAAATAGGAGTTCTGTATCAGAAGAAAATGGTGGCATAGTGTGGCATCATATGCACTATAATACAACTTTACCAACCTATTCTGGTTGATTTCCAAAAAGTGAAATAAATTATGAACATGTTTTTTTTATCAATGTCCGCAATATCACACCAACTCATAACTCTTTGACGATGCTGGAATTTCTCATAATGTGTGATTTATATGATAGATTTTGAAAATTAGGGTAGATCACTTGTATATGAAATTAGCTCACTGACTCACACGATTTTCTTCCGGATTCCTAAAGGGGATTTTTAGCCAGTCGAAATATGCTATCATGTTAGTATAATGTTTTACAACGTCATATTTGATCTCTTTCGATTAGTTTTGTTCATGTTTCGGACGCTGTCTTCAAAAATTTCATCAATTGTACACCAATATCAAAACCATATTCTAGCTCAGAAAAAAAAACTGATGTTATTTATGAAAAGCACAATTCAATTCAGTAATTATGTTGAAATTAATGTTACAATCAACTAAGTACCTATATTTGAATGGAAAACAAATATTCGTTATTCATTGTTCGCAACATCGTAGTCAAGATGTAATCCCTGAAATGCTGCAACTTGTGAAACTAACGCAAACGCCTACTAACGTTTATTATTTGTGTTTTCCATCTACTGCCGGTTCATGTATACGCATACAAACAAGCATCCGCGGAGTTTACGATTTGATATTCAATCGATGGAAAATATGGAATTTCCCAATGAAAATCTTAGACTTTTCGTGAAAACTGAATATACATTAGATGTAAATATTACGTAGAATGCTCCAGTATATTTTTTGAATCAATTAGAGCGTATGCATAATGCATAGATAGGTTATGAATAAAATTAGGAAAATCGTAAAATTTTCATGGAAAAGTCGGAAAATTCCATCAAACTAAAGTTCCAATGTGTGCTTTAGAGAAATAGAAACACACTGAAATACTAAAAAGAGTATGTCATCGCTTTATTTTCGAAGATATTAGCGTGGAAATGCAAAAAAGGCAAAAGTTTTTCCGGTCTAAGGTAATGCATTCGGAAAATCGGGAGAATTTTCACGCAAAATTTTAACCAGATGATAGCTGAATAAATTCTGCAGGGACGTATGTTTTTTGTTTTGGGATTTTAGTTAATTTTCTCGTCTATTTTCTCGAAAAACTAACTTTTTCCTACTGTTTTGCGACGCGAGTTACGATGGCCTTAAGCGATTTAACACTCGGAATACCAAGGGGGTAAAAAAAATGGGAACGCTTACTTTGACCGGTCATATCTCAGCCGTTACATAATCGATTTTAAAACTGTCTTCACCAATAGAAAGATATATCTTTTGTGAACACGTCGAATTAAAAAAATAGAAGAATAGAGTTGTCTACCGTAAGTTAAAGTAAAAAGAGAATAACAAAGTCAGTGAGAAAAAAATGGGAACGCTTCTTTGACTTGCCATATCTTAGCTGTTTGTTCACCAATTTTAATTCTTTCTTCACCATTGGATAGGTAAATCTTTTATAAAAACAGTGAACAAAGAATGATGGAAAGCAAATTTGTATATCTGAAGTAATTGTAAAAAAAGTAATTGAGAGTCAGTGCAGACGAAATGAGTTTTTCTGTTCAAACAATCGTATCACGACCATTTGTCAGCCAATTTCAATTTTCCTTACACCAATGCAATCCTTAGAGCTACTAGACTTGTAATATATGCAATAAATAGTAGATTTTCAAAAATTACTATACTTTTTCGAGTTTTTAGGAGATAAGATTTTTACAATGTACGTGGCATACGGCTTTGAAATTCTTTGCGACTTGTTAGTTTTACGGTTTGAAAATTACCTGTTTACTCAATAGTTCTACATATTATACATGGATATTATTGTATCAAAATGTTTGCACAAACGTGGAGAAACACAATATTGTATGTAAGTTACTTAATAATAGAGTGTGTTAGGACGATTCAGTAAATACGAAGAAGTTCAGAATTTTAAAATATTCGTCATATAACTTCAAATTTGAAACGATGACCCATACATTTTAATACACCAATCGATTGTAATTGATGGCGGCTACAATTTCTGAAAAAAGACATTTTTATATTTTCTCAAAAAATAGCCAAAAGTACGTAGAAGTACAGAAATTTCATTTAGTTAGCAAATAACGTCGAATTCAAAGCGATGGCCTATACCTTTTTATATACCAATCGATTATAATTGATTTTGGTTACAATTTCTGGAAGAACAATTTTTATATTTTCTCAAAAATAGACAAAAGTACGTAGAACTACAGTAATTTCATTTAGTTGACAAATAACTTCAAGTATTCAAATCTATCACCTATGCAATTTATACACCAATCGTTTGTAATTGATTTTGGCTACAATTTCTGAAAGAACAAATTTTTATATTTTCTCAAAAAAATAGCCAAAAATACGTACAAGTACAGAAATATCATTTAGTGGGTAAATAACGTCGAATTCTAAGGGATGATTTATACTTTTTTATACACCAATCGATTGTAATTGATTTCGAACAATCAAATCAAACGAAATTTCTGTACTTCTACGTATTTTTGTCGTATTTTAAAAGAAAATATAAAAAGTTTATCTTGCAACAATTGTAGCCGAAATCAATTACAATCGATTGGTGTATAAAAAAGTATAAATCATCCCTTAAAATTCGATGTTATTTACCCACTAAATGAAATTTCTGTACTTGTACGTATTTTTGGCTATTTTTTTGAGAAAATATAAAAATTTGTTCTTTCAGAAATTGTAGCCAAAATCAATTACAAACGATTGGTGTATAAATTGCATAGGTGATAGATTTGAATACTTGAAGTTATTTGTCAACTAAATGAAATTACTGTAGTTCTACGTACTTTTGTCTATTTTTGAGAAAATATAAAAATTGTTCTTCCAGAAATTGTAACCAAAATCAATTATAATCGATTGGTATATAAAAAGGTATAGGCCATCGCTTTGAATTCGACGTTATTTGCTAACTAAATGAAATTTCTGTACTTCTACGTACTTTTGGCTATTTTTTGAGAAAAATATAAAAATGTCTTTTTTCAGAAATTGTAGCCGCCATCAATTACAATCGATTGGTGTATTAAAATGTATAGGCCATCGCTTCAAATTTGAAGTTATATGACGAACATTTTAAATTCTGAACTTCTTCGTATTTACTGAATCGTCCTAACACACTCTATTATTAAGTAACTTACATACAATATTGTGTTTCTCCACGTTTGTGCAAACATTTTGATATAATAATATCCATGTATAATATGTAGAACTATTGAGTAAACAGGTAATTTTCAAACCGTAAAACTAACAAGTCGCAAAGAATTTCAATGCCGTATGCCACGTACATTGTAAAAATCTTATCTCCTAACAACTCGAAAAAGTACAGTAATTTTTGAAAATCTACTATTTATTGCATATATTACAAGTCTAGAAGCTCTAAGGATTGCATTGGTGTAAGGAAAATTGAAATTGGCTGACAAATGGTCGTGATACGATTGTTTGAACAGAAAAACTCATTTCGTCTGCACTGACTCTCAATTACTTTTTTTACAATTACTTCAGATATACAAATTTGCTTTCCATCATTCTTTGTTCACTGTTTTTATAAAAGATTTACCCATCCAATGGTGAAGAAAGATTTAAAATTTGTGAACAAACAGCTAAGATATGGCAAGTCAAAGAAGCGTTCCCATTTTTTTTCTCACTGACTTTGTTATACTCTTTTTACTGTAACTTACGGTAGACAACTCTATTCTTCTATTTCGTATTCACAAAAGACATCTTTCTATTGGTGAAGACAGATTTGAAATCGATTATGTAACGGCTGAGATATGAGCGGTTAAAGTAAGCGTTCCCATTTTTTTAGACCCCCTTGGTAGTCCGCGTAACTTTTTACCCCCTTGGTATTCCGAGTGTTAACCATAAGATTTTTATTAGGGTACGTTTAGAGATTTGGTGTCTTAGAAATATTTATTGTGCGTGACAAACTGCATCTTTTGGCTGAAACGGTTTTAGGGTGCTCCTTAAAATGTCAAAATTGCAGGCATTATTTCAAATTCTAGTTGAGAGAGAAGTATCAACTTTCTTCTGCAATATTCTAGAACAATCAATGCTCAGTCTACTTTCTACTTCTGCCGCAGTCAGACGTACAATCGAGCCAAGTAAACAACAGGCCTCTCGATCTAGTGTACATTGTTTCGATAGCAAAGGAAACATCGGACTATTCTTGTCATCATGAGTAAAGTTGACGAAAAAGCTCTACTCCGACCCAACGCTGCCGTCGTTGACTTTAAATTTTGTTTAAAACGACCGAGTTTTAGTGAAGTGGAATACCTTCTGATGGTAAAAATGCAACTTAGGCTTGCGGAACTCTTGTACCTTCAGTATCATCATCTTCGCAATATAGTGTTAATATCATTCAACACGTTAGCACAAGCCGAGCGTTTCGTTTTGAAGAACAACTTAAAACACGTGGTTGAAAGTGAAAACGTTGGAATTAAGATTCCCGTATATATTGAGAATAATTATATAGATGTAAGGTTATATGACCTCGTACCCCTCCTGAGCCAATTGCAAAATGCATGTCGCAATACGAAGAAGTAGAATCCGTTACACCTGATACTTGAAGAAACTTCTTCCCGGGTACTCCTAATGGCGTTTTTGTAGTGAGGATGCGGGTTGAAAGGCCTATACCATCCTACTTGACAATAAAACTCAAAACTCACGGAACTACAATTATGCAAACTACGCTATGCACCCATGAGGGGCAAACTCCTACGTGCAAGTATTGTAATCAGACAGCTCATCATGGACAACCTTGTGCGGAAGATGCAGAGGAAAATGCATCTCAAACGATTGCCAACTCATCTACGGCAAACCAACCTAAAACAGAGTTTTCAATACCAATGCCTGAACCACGGTGGCCAAATTTGTGGCTGCTGTTCAGACCATAATGACAACCGCAAAAGAATCATCCAGCACCTCAAAAGCAACTGTAAGCAACAGCGGTAACGATGACGACGGATTTACACTGATCAACAATAAGTGCAAGAACATCTGATCCCGGACACCAAGCCAGCTTCGACCGGGATGTGAAAAACAAGAGAGAATTAAATGACCCCCCTGACGCTGTTTGCCAACAGACTTTGCGAAAGAAGGTCTCCGCTCGCAATAAAAAGTTGCGCGCAAGATCCAATTAATTAATTCTTGTTTGTGTTTTTATTTTTACATGTATTGTAAACGTATAAAAGATCCACGGCTCCGTTAAGATACCGCTATGAGCCGTGTCAAATAAACGAATTAAAAAAAAACAATCAATTCTGAGCAACTATGTTGAAGATGCTAACTTTGTATCTCAAACCGTTTGCATTTTATAGTGACATAACTTAGGGTGTCTCTCAAAAAAGCAGTTTTCTCCGTACAATTTTTTAATGTGATTTTTCTTACAAAAGTACTCTTCAATATACTTTTAGAGCATGATTAGAGGCAACTTTTGCTGGAGGAAGAAAAATTTTATCTTGACTGGTTCAAAAGTTATACATAACTTTCACTTAAAAATACGCCCTTTTCAAATACCGACATCTCAAAAGGGGGCAAACGAAAATGGATAGTTTTGATTGCATTTGAAAGGCTATATTTTTGTCTACAATATATAGAAAAATTGGAGATCCAAATAATTAATGCTTTTTTGTCTTTCTCAAATAAATCAAATTTAAGTAAAAGCAATTTTGCTTATAATCTTACAGCGCTCATATTAAAAAATATTTGTTTTACGCGGATTTGTGAATTCTTGTATAGATTTTTCAAGGATCACATGCATTTTCCGGGTTTTTCATACTGCAGATATGGTAATGACCACGAATCATCAATGACTTCACCTATATTTTGCTTCCAATTATTGCCAAGATTTCCCAAAATCTACACACATTTCCAAGCGATTTCGTTCATTTGCAGGAACGGTTTCAGCAGGTAGCAGTATCAGGATCTGCAATCTACTAGCCTCAAACCAAAAATCAAATTTGACATTCATCTAACAGTATTGTTCAAGTAAAAAAACCTCTGATATCATTCTGTTATATAAATCTCATTTTTACGGAAATGTTCTTATAAATGTGTAATCTTTCGATTAAAAATAAGAAAAACAGGTGTTAGGTCGGACGAGAAAGGTCTATTTCCGCTAAGCTATACTGCCGTGATCCGCATAACAGTCCCATTTGCTATGGGTTTCCTATGCAGGTGGGACTGTTATGCGGATCACGGCAGTATAGATGATAAAAATGTGTTAACTATTGTTAAATGTTTCTACTGTCATGACGTCACTTTCTCATAAGCAAATGTTGCATTAACTCATGTTCTTCAAATTCAGGTAACTAGCGACTGAATATACCAAACAAATGGTTTTTTTTACTAAATTGTATTTGTGGTCTGTGGAGTCCCTTTATGTAGCTGATTTCAAAGTAAATTAGTGCAAAACATTCCTTGAGTAATCGGTTTATACCGACAAAAAAATTTGGATGAACCTTTAGTGTGTCGATGGAGATACGTATTTTTAGAAGAGAGTGGGGAATTGTGAACTTCCATTAATGGGGAGTTGTGAACCGTATACTTCAGTGGTATATAGTATTTTTTTAACAAGATCAGTATCATAATTCGAAAATCAGGGATGAATCATACATGTTATGATATAAAAATGTTCAATTTGACGCGAAGAACAAGATTCTGCCACAATTTTATTTTCCCCGTACCATAATTGCGAATTTAGGTGGCTTGGCGCGAATCATGTTGTCCACGACTCATTGCGAATTAGATCACTTTTTCACCTCATCTTTAGTTTAGAAATATCTTAAAATTTATCTTGTATAGCCCTAATGAAAAATAAATCACAAACATATTCCATCTTTTCTACCCACCAAACTAATAAATACCGATTATACGCATTTCACGCATTCTGTCATATCTTAAACAAGACAATGATTTTATTGAATTGCTTCAGCCTGTGTATGTATTAAGGTGTCCTTAACAAATACCAGGTCTAGCATTGAAAATCGACCAATATTTATGGTAGTTATGCCCCGAAAACAAAACTATATTCACAACTCCCCACCGTCCCCTGCTTTGAAACGATTGTCGTAGATTTGGTAGACCACTCTGCAAAGCGCTTAATTGAGTACATTAAGTGCAACACGGAAACCCAAAAACTAAGCATGATTTTGATTATCAAATGGGGAACTGATGAGAGTTCGACTCATTGCAGCTAAGATGTTTGGTAACGATTTCCAGTACAGTAATGTTTCGATTATATCACGGTCGGTCTGTATTTTAGCGTGATATATTTGAAGCGTGATATATTCAAAACAAAAAAAAATTACATTCAAGCATTAATCCATGTATTTATATTAACAAAAAGTATTAAAAAGATAAAGTTAGTCAAAAAGAATAAATCATAGTAGGGTAATGAGCCTATTTTTGCCATGTTTCTATTGTCACACTACCCATTTGAAGTCGTTGGTTAGAGCAGCGTTCGCTATCTTTGTTCAACGCATTGGGTCAAATGGATAATTTTTTCCCACACAGTTTCACTTTTCGTATCCCGTACTGTTTATTAAAATTGTTGAACCACCCAAAACTAAACTTGAAAAAGTCTGGCACGTTAAGATTTTGAGCAAATATCTTGACTATTAAATCAGTGTATTCGGAGGGCCTACGATTCAGTTCTCGTTGTTTCAACATCCATAGAAATAGTCCCATATCCAATCGTTGATGTTGTTCTTGCAAAAGAATAGTAAGTATTCACATCAATTCAAGAGAAAACGCATATCTCGGCATACCTACCATATCTTGCGTAACTTGTTTTTTTATTATTTTGTTAGATTTTCCTGCGGATAACTAAAAATTAAGCGAATAAAAAAGAAGTCGATTTTTTTACCCGCTGCACCAGACGCCTCCTTAAGGACACGGCAAATAAGTTACGAAGAATTCAAAACAAAAATTGGAATCAGCCGAAAGATGTTTGGCCTATCCTAGTCATTGTAACAACGCTTTTGGTAAAACATGATTTTGAGATTATTCACGTTTAAAGCTTCGCGCCAGGCCCTCTGCCCACGGTGAACAGCGTCATAACTTTGCTTCTACTACTTAGGCCTCTATAAAAATTAAAGATATATTCTAAAGAATCTACACTTTAAGATAAAAGAATAAAAAAAGTTTGACTTTTTAACCGACCTCATCATATATAAACCCTTAACGCAATAGTCCGAAACCCAATAATAGGCTCATTACCCTACATGTAAATCAGCAAATCAATTGTAAAAATATCTTAAAAGTGCCAGGACACAACCTGTGGCTTCAGTGGATCAAAACGTAGTGTGCCTTGTCTGTTTTTCAAAAAGCTTGATATAATCGAGATAAATTGTGATATAATCGAGGGTGATATAAACGAGTATTGATATAAACGCATAGTGATATAATCGAAACATTACTTCCTTCCGTATGTATCGAAAAGTTTCGTGAGAAAGAAAATTCCAGTAATGATAATGATTTTCCCTAACGGGTTTCGAGAGTTTTTTATTTGTTCTTTAACATTAGGATTAGGGATAAAAATTCAGATCACGTGTTTTTTGTAAACGGCCAATAAGCATGCTGTCAAAATTCACTTTGAGCGCAAATTCCGGACAAACCGTAACTCGCCGAGAATGGATGTTAACATTTTATGAAAGAGAAAAGTTTTCTCTGTCGTCTACTGCTATGACTTATAATCTGCGATTAATGGTTTGTCCGGAATTTCCCTTCAAAGTGAATTTTGACAGTATGCTTATTGGCCCTTTTCAAAAAACACGCGTGAAAGGTAGTATCTGGGAAGTCATTTTTGGAAAAAGTCGATATCGAAGTAAAGTTTGAACTATGCACACATGTACTTCAGAGGGAGCGAGATATCCATAGCTGCCGCGTTGAGAATTTGAGTAAACGCTATTGAGTATGAACTTCAAATCCATTCGAAAATTTGTTTTTCGAATTTTTTGACTCAGCACAACATATATAACCCCTTTAGAAAAATTCAGTTTTCCCTACACAATGTATTCATTGAAGAATTTATATATGTTACTAGCTAATACCCATCGCGCGTTGCTGTGACTTTCACCGAAATAGGATTTTGTTCTGAAGCGCCATCTGGCGGGCAGATAATCCTTAACCAATAGCTCACAAACACGCTCCATAACAAACGCCTACTATGTAAAAATGTTTACGGCAATCGGTTAAGTCGTGTAGGGGTCTATAAATCATATACATACAAACATTGACTTTTATATATATATATATATATATATATATATATATATATATATATATATATATATATATATATATATATATATATATATATATATATATATATATATATATATATATATATATATATATATATATATATATATATATATATATATATATATATATATATATATATATATATATATATATATATATATATATATATATATATATATATATATATATATATATATATATATATATATATATATATATATATATATATATATATATATATATATATATATATATATATATATATATCTATATATAGATAGATAGATAGATAGATTAACGGAGCATTAGCAATAATTTATTTGTCTTTCTATTTCCGCTTTTCCATTCAATTGGTTTAACCTTTGAGATTACTTGCACTGATATTATCCTATGCTAATTTGAGCGATTCTCTGAGTCCTGCCACTATCCCATGTAGTATGTGTTGTCAAAAATTACGAAGCATCAACCCGCATAAATAAAAACTTTATCTGGAATCCTCCATATTATACAAAAATCATAAGTGCTATGGTAACCACATACGTAAAGGTCTATTTATGATATTACGATAAATGCGTTTTCCTGTAAAATTATATGAAATTATAGAATTAAGACACGAGTTATTGTTACAATATAGGGAATGGTTATAATATAATATTGTATGTTAGTAAAGAATTGAAGTGCTTCCGCAGGATTATTAAAAAATATATCGAAACGATTTGATGGTAGTCGTTTTCATATGGTTCTGTAAGGTTTGCTTTAAAGAAAAAAGTGTATCGTTACAATTTCCTTACAAGATTACCATAATGTTCACCTCAAGTCGACTCGTTTGGTTACAGTTTTCAGTAATCCTTTATATTGAATTGAATGTGTTGTTAAAATAAAATAACGAATCTTTGTTTATTGTATATATTTATTGGGGAAAAATAATGATCTATCCACGGATAAAGTGCTTCAATACTTTATTATTATTTCTTATCAAGTGGAGATCATATTATTTAGGTTGGATAAAAGAAATTCCAAATTTAATTTTTGGCGTACAGGTTTCGTTTTTGGACAAAATCTAAAGCTTCATACCTTTCTGTAAAAGGTGAAATGAATCCACAAGGCTGTCAATAATGTTTTACTCGGCGAATGTCGATTAATTCACATTTCATCTATAGCAACAATTTGTTTATAAGCACATTCAGCAAAATGGTAACACTAATCATAATCAAATTTCATAAGTGGCAAAATACATCACATCGTAACACTGCCGTCTAAGAAGTCCTGTTAGTAGGAAGGAGCTTCACGAATTTAGGATGGACTTCTAAAGAAGGGCTAACAACATGTATTGCAGTCCTAGCAACTCAAGAATTTAAAATCCTCCTCTAATACCCGAGCTTATACCTTTTTCTTAAGTGGATCAATGTAAATGTATTACATTTTTCGTATACATCACGAGTCTTTTTAACAACGTAAGTACACAGCTGCCGGAAGTAGCTACACCTGTCCAGACGAGGAGAGATGATAAATTCTAATAATCACACTGTTAGGCGGATTAAAAGCGTTTTTCATTTTAAGTTTACAGCATATTCGTTCTAGAATGCCTATGCATTTTGCAAATTTCATGTCTCTTTGTAATTCTTGCCGAAAAACTATCAATGAAAAGTGATACATTATGTATATAAATACCTTTCACATTCCTTGTGAACTTTGGAGCCTCGAATTGATTTTGCTGAACCGGATAGACAGTTAGCGCACACGAAGTTTCTATTTCTCCAAAATTGTTGCTCGCTACACATTTGTAAGTTCCCGAATCGTTCACAGATGTTGTCTCAAAATGCATTGCACCAATTCCTAGCTTGGTGTCATTCTTCAATGTTTTAGACCAGGCTATTGGAAGGTTGTTTTTGTACCACTTAATAGATGGCGACGGACCAGTACAGGAGCATACCATTTTTATCGAGCTGCCTTCTGCAACTGTTATATTTTTTAGTTGAACATCAAATGACAGTTTTTGTTTCGAATCTAGCATTTTTGAAACCATTTGCGCCTCTGTAAATTGTCGATGCTCTGAACTGTATAAAGTTGAAAGCTTCTTTCGCCATTCTCGTTTTTGTGGTTTTGTTGAAATGTTTCCTTCAAGTTCTTGGAGAATTCCCTCTTTCGTTATTTTGGAGACTACATCATTCGATTCATCGCCATTGACTAACAAAGATTGCTTCCATGGTTGAGATTTAATCGTAGGCAAAACACAAAGAGCATTTCGCGGTAGTAATATTTCGTCCCTTTTATCAGCATGGTAAATTCTAGCTATATGCTGGTGATGCTCCTTTCCTTTAAATATTATGTAATGTTTCGCTTTTTCTTCACCAGCACTGTTCTTTGCTTTAATAACCCATTGTCCACCATCCAATTTTTCAGGATTGTGAATGCTATTCGAACGAAAAAAAGTGTTTATAGTATTACATTTTATATTGGTTCGAATGAAAAAATAGTTATGTTTTTATTTTATTTAATTCCTTATCTTCGGTATATATACACCGTACAAACACATTTCAAAACTTTATATTTCTTATTAATATCTTATATCTATGCTTGGAAACGTTAAAATCATACACTGAAAAAGCTTCGTTAAATCTGCGGCAACATCTTTCCAGTGGATTATTTTGTCCATATGAAGTACGTTTCCATTGTGCGTTATCTGGTATGCCTCAGATACGTTATCTTGCTATGCTTTCTATATTTGGCAGAGGCTACAGTAAAGTACTACTCATAAACAGTCCCGCGAGTGATAATTATTACCTGCGATATCGGTGAAGGTGTTTATCCCAGCAAGGGCTGGAGTATAAACAATATAAACGTTAAATTGTGTGAAGTAGTGAAAAATTAGTGCGGTACTAAACGGTTTTCTTGGCTGAAAGACGGCTTTGTCTCTACTGTGTGAAGGTCACGCGGATGACGGACAAAAGAAACGAAGGATCAATTCACCTACCAGCTCGTCAGGAACCAACTGGTGAAGTGTTTCGTTTTTTACTTTTCTTATCGATTTTTTTTATTATTATTGTTTTTGATTTTTTATTTTGATTTAAGTTAAATAGTGAGGTCGAGCATGTTGCTCCCGCAACAAAATGGAACAAACAGAAGGATCACTCTCCGAAGACGAATATTATGGGGAAGAGGAACGTGTATCTGATTCGGAGACAATTCCTCTGAGAACGATTTTGTGGTCCTAATAAGGACCGTTTGTTGTGAATATTATTTCGCCGTTTCCCGCTCGGCATGATGATTATTCGCTTGGCATGGATAGCGCACAGATTGGTATTTTCCAACAAACTAACCAGGCAGGCCTCGCTGGCTTCTTAAAGGGCCATTACGGCTGAGCTCCGGAAGAGTAGGTTTTGAAATTCTGTGCAATCTCACGGACCAGGCACTGGAAGAGCAGCTTGCGAATTAGTAACTCTGTCCACTTCTGAGAGCAATGAATTTCACGCAGGGCGACGACTGTTCTTGGTTGGCAGCGATAAGGCAGTAGCTATGATTTGGTTGGTGGTCAAAATGCAGCTTCTCGTTGAGCAGCACACGTACGTGTGTTCTGCTCTGTGGCTTACACACGTCTGGCTTTAAGAAAAACTGTGACACCCATATTTATAGGTTTTAGCATTAATGTTGATTCGCATTAAAAGTAGTTTTTGAACTTTTTAAACAAGTTTTACATAGCAAACAAGGTATCAATAGCAAGCGTTGAACGTTTTCCTTTCGATTTATGAAACAAAATTAGTAATTCCTTGAGTAGGAGAAAAGTTATTAGAGTTCAAAGTGTACGTAACGCATCCGTTTTGAAAATTTTGAAATGACACCCAGTATAGTAAAGAAAGACGTAAGTCCTACGTCAAAACATAACTGACCTACTAGTAGAGTATGAGTCAGAAATTGAGGTAACAAGATTTGAATTTGATATAAAAATTAGCAGGCAACTCTACAATGAAATAAGCCAAATTATACAATTAAAATTGAGAAATATTAAAGATAACTTTAAATTCAAAGCAGCAGTGAACTGCGTAATATTTTGTGCAAGGTTAAGAAAACGTTATAAAATGACAAGTATTTTAGAAATTATAAAAGTGATTACATCCCTTGTACCGTCTTACGACGGGAAAGGCGACAAATTAGAAAGTATAATTGCTGCACTTAACGCGTGTAAACCCCTTATCACGGAGGCAAATAAACTAGCAGCAATACAAACAATACTTTCGAAACTCGAAGGTAAAGCCCGAGCAGCAGTATCAGATAACGCAAATAGCTTAGACGACATTATAAAAAAATTAAAAGAAAAATGCGGTACGAAAATCGAACCAAACACAATAATAGCAAAACTAAACGCAATTAAGCAGCGTGATAGTTTCGAAAAATTTACGGAAGGGATCGAAAAACTTACGCTAGAATTGGAACGCGCCTATATAAGCGAAAACGTTCCTTTAGAAACCGCGTCAAAATTAGCCACAAGTGCGGGAATAAAAGCGCTTACAAGTGGTACTAAGCATGAAGACACAAAATTACTGCTAAAGGCAGGACAATTTGACACATTGTCCAAAGCCGTAGAAAAGGCAGCTGAAAATGAAGCTGAAAAGGGTTCACAGAACACAGCTAACGTTTTCCAATATAATAGAAGAAACGATAACAGACCACAAAGAGGACATAATTTTTTTCATAGGAACAATGTCCAAAATACTAATAACAATCGATATTTCAATCGCGAGAATGACAATCGAAATGACAATCGAAATCGAAATGACAATCGAAATTACAACCGTGGACAAAATCGTAATCATTACAGGAACCATGGTCAAAGAAATAATAATTTTTACTAAAATAATTTTAGACCTCAAAGCTACAACAAGAACCGAGGACCTAACGTTTATTACTTGACTCCGGAAAACCAACTGGTCCCTCAACAGGAACCAGTTGGGGGACAAGAAAATTTTCAATACCAAACTGCTCGACAAACCGACAGACAACTACAGCAACACCAATATCAAATAGCAAATATTCAGCATACACAGCAATAAAACATGTTTTCAACATAAGTACTGCCCTATCAAATTTTATAACTTTAGATTCTCAAAATTTTAGCAATGAATGTACATTCCTCATTGACTCAGGAGCAGAAATATCTGTTCTGAAACTTTCAAAATTAAAAAGCACAGAAAAAATCAACAATAATCAAAAATGCTCTATTACAGGCATACATCAACAAGCAATAGATACACTAGGATGTATAGAAAACCCTTTAAATTTAACTACGGATTGTATAGTATCCCATCAGTTTCATATCATTCCAGAAAACTTACCAATACCTACCGACGGAATATTAGGTCGTGATTTCTTAACCAAATTTCATTGCATAATAGACTACGATACATGGGCTCTATCAAGTTTTATTAACTCACATCAAATTGAAATTCCTATACAAGACACTATAAATGAAGAGATTTTAATACCACCACGTTGTGAAGTATACAGACAAATTACAATACAAAACTCACACCAAGACTATGTAATACTATCAAAAGAAATTCAACCAGGAGTTTTTTGTGCAAATTCAATTCTCAACACTAGTAATCCTATGATTAAACTCATTAATACTACAAATCATACCGTTAAAATTCGTAAAGATTTCACAGATTTCATTCAACCCTTAGAAAACTATAATATTTTTACGCTTAATCAAGCAGCTCAAACTAACAGAAAAGAAAAATGTATATCAGAACTCAAGTTAGACAATACTCCCACTTTTGCAAAAGAAAAACTTAAAGACTTATGCGCAAAATACAACGATATATTCACTTTGGAAAATGACACCTTAACGCACAACAATTTCTACAAACAAAAGATTAACTTAAATGACCAAACACCCGTATACATAAAAAATTATAGAATACCAGAAGTACACAGAACGGAAATTGACAAACATGTTAAGAAAATGTTAGACAATAACATAATACAACCTTCAACATCCCCTTACAATTCCCCAGTATTATTAGTTCCCAAGAAATCTACGAATAACGACAAAAAATGGCGTCTTGTAGTAGATTTCAGAAAATTAAACAAAAAAGTAGTTGCAGATAAATTCCCACTACCACGAATTGATGACATACTAGATCAATTAGGCAGAGCTAAATATTTCTCTACGCTCGACTTAATGTCAGGATTTCATCAAATCGAGATAGAAGAAAATTCAAAACATTTTACAGCCTTTTCAACAAATTCAGGACATTACGAATTCAATAGATTACCATTCGGTCTTAATATCTCACCGAATAGTTTCCAACGCATGATGACGATAGCCCTTAGTGGACTACCGCCAGAAAGCGCATTTTTATATATCGATGACATAATCGTCATTGGTTGTTCCATTAAACACCATTTGAGTAATTTAGAAAAAGTTTTCCAAAATCTAAGACATTACAACTTAAAATTAAATCCAGCTAAATGTAATTTCTTTTGTGCAGACGTAACTTTCTTAGGACATCATATCTCAGACCAAGGAATACAACCCGACAAGACCAAATACTCAGCAATTTTAAATTATCCTCAACCCCAAAATGCTGATGACGTTAGACGTTTCGTCGCATTTTGCAATTACTATAGAAGATTCATACCATATTTTTCGGAAAAAACCGCCCCACTAAACGCCTTACTAATAAAAAATGCTAAATTTATTTGGACAAATGAATGCATAAATTGTTTCGAAACTCTAAAAAATGAACTTTTATGCCCAAAAATTTTACAATTTCCAGACTTTAAAAAACCATTTATTCTCAGTACAGACGCTTCAAAAATAGCTTGTGGTGCTGTACTCGAACAAGAACATAACGGAATCAGACTACCCATCGCTTACGCAAGCAAAAAATTTACAAAAGGCGAAAGTAACAAATCCACAATAGAACAAGAACTTACTGCAATTCATTGGGCAATACTACATTTTAAACCTTATCTTTACGGAAGAAAATTTACCGTCAAAACTGACCATAATCCACTAGTATATTTATTTTCCATGAAACACCCATCGTCAAAACTGACACGAAAGAGACTTGATTTGGAGGAATTTAATTTTGATATCGAACATGTGAAAGGAAAAGACAACGTCGGCGCCGATGCTCTTTCACGCGTGGAAATCAATTCTGAAGACCTTAAAAACATGTCAATCTTGCCAATACAGACAAGATCAAAAACCCGAATTACGACACAAAATCCAGTTAGTGAATCCGTAGAAAATAAGATTGATCAGCTTAAAGCCTACGATTCAATTAACAACATGGACGTTTTTAACTTACCAAAAATCGTTTTTGAACCAATACCTGAACACCTGAATATAACAATCAAAACTAAAAACCTGAAAGGAATTCTTGCTCTAGCGAAACTATTTCAAAATAAAGGAAAAATATATATTGAAGAATGCATTCAAATGATAAATAATATGGCCAATACAATGAAAATGAAGAAAATTGCGATCAGTAAGCTAGATCCAATATTTGATTACGTTTCCCGGGAACACTTTAAAAAAGCATGTAACAAAATACTAGGTGATGTCATAATTATACTGTACACACCAGCAAAAATAATAAAGAACGAAGATGAAATCAATAATTTGATAAAAGAGAACCACGATACCCCTTCGGGAGGACACGTAGGTATTAACAAATTACTACAGAAATTAAGACGAAATTATTACTGGACTAATATGAAAGACAGTATCTCTAAATATGTGAAACAATGTATATCATGTAGACAAAATAAACATAAAAATAAGACAAAAGAAGTCTTTGAAAAAACTACAACACCAAACAAACCATTTGAACTTATATCAATTGACACTGTAGGTCCACTAACAAGATCTACTAAAGGAAACCGTTACGCATTGACAATCCAATGTGATTTGTCTAAATATATTATAACCGTACCAATAGCAGATAAACAAGCCATTACTTTAGCCAGAGCATTAGTCGAAAACCTAATATTAATTTACGGATGCCCAAAAACAATAAAATCTGATATGGGTACCGAATATAAAAACGAAGTGTTTCAACAAATTTGCATAATATTATCAATAAATCAAAAAATTTCCACAGCTTACCATCCAGAAACCATAGGAGCCCTCGAACGAAGTCATCGTTGTTTAAATGAATACCTTAGACAATTCATAAACGAACAACATGATGACTGGGATTCTTGGCTACCATTCTTTACTTTCTTTTACAACACAACACCGCATACAGAAACAATGTTTACTCCATTCGAACTAATTTTTGGAACTCAAGCAAATTATCCAACAAATTTAAAAGAAAAAACAACTGTTGATCCAATTTACAATTATGAAACATATTATAAGGAATTAAAATATAAATTACAAATAGCAGCCCAGAAAGCAAAAATTTTGTTAGACAAATCTAAAAATAAAACAGTAGGGAATCAAGCCACAAAATCAAACCCAATCAATGTTAAAATAGGAGACACAATATGGTTAAAAAGAGAAAACCGTAGAAAATTAGATCCAGTATATTCAGGACCTTTCATCATTATTAGCATACAACAACCAAATGTAACAATCAAACATCAATTATCAAACGAAACGCAAATTGTACATAAAAATAGAATAATTAAGTAATACAGAAAACAGAGACACCTGGAGGAGCCAAACAAATTTAAAATGATTACATTTCACTTTCACTTCATTACATCATTTTTCCAAAAAGGGAAGGTGTTATGTGCATCCCTAGCTAAGCACCAACCGATCGACCGACCCAAGTTAAATATCCAAAATATGCTAAGAAAGCAATTGCAACCATATGTTGACAATTGCCACACAACACGATTTTACTCTATCCCTATGACCCACTCGCGACGAGTGGTAAAGGTTTCATATTGCACAACCTACAACTCAACTGACCTACTGGCTAGAACATGTGCGCTCCAGCGGTCTCGCTGACCCAAAGCGTAGGGCTAGAATAAGAATGTAAACACAGAATGTAAATAGGAAAACAGTATAAAAACACTTGCGCTGCGACAAATAAACAATCAGTTGATCAGTTAACTTTTGGCAATCGGAACCTTGAATATTCGGTCCATACTGGTGATTACTTTCGTAACCCACCATAGTATGGATACCGAATTATACCAACGGTATCACAGCCTTCTCCACCCACAAAGCTAACCTGCTACAGTAGTGTGTTGATATTTTCAATGATCAGAAACGTTGAAGGCTGGGTAAAATTAGCTGGCTTAGGCTTTGTTCTGCTAAATATTCGTAATCTGCAAAAATCTGCAGCGAAACTGCAAAATCCGCAGATTTAGTAATATATATATGCAAATCTGGCATCGTTTTAGTATTCCCCACCCGAAATTCATCCAAATGGTGTAAAAATACGGGGAAACAAGGCAAGACAGGTATTCAGAATATGGGGTTAAATGAGCAACTCGCACATTTTTTGATTTTTTCAATATTTAGAGGTACCAAATCATCGCGGCAATATGCAGTAACGCATCGGGGATAAAAAAGGAAGCATTCTAGCATATAAAATTTTTTGACGAGAAAGGTCTATTCTAATGGTTTCTAATGGTATCGATACACGTACATCGAAACCTAAAATATTCCAACATATTTATCCTCATATGGTAAATTAGTAAAAATTGCAGCATTCGTATTAATAACTTAAAATGTACCCTGCTTCACATCGGTAATGTCGTTGACATTACCTATCTTTCTAATCAAAAGCCTAAAACCTAATAATTGCACAACCTACGACGATTTAAAGCTACACTTTTGTGAAATCTCGACAATTAAATTACGTGATAGTCCAACAAGCTTTCTGTCCCGTTGTTGTTGTTAATTATTCAAATTTTGAACATTTTTCAAAGCGTTATGATTGCGATTATACGGAGGAAATGTTGGTTGAATGATATTTATTAGATTCTCCCAATTAAAGTTCTATAGCTATTCTATATATCATATTTCCTTAAGAGGCGCATTTTACCCCATGTTTTCATAAATAACTATGCAGAGTCGCTAATTTTCTCCGGTTTCAATCCCGGTAATATTTCATCATTATTTGCCCATCTCTTGGATTTTCGATTCCATGAGTTAAGTTGCATCATAAAGACTTGGCCTTAAGCTAAGCAAGTTTCATTGACGCTGCGCCTTGCATACGCGAAGGCAATGTTTAATGATACAAAATTGTTTGTTTAAGCCGCGACCCTACCGTAGCAGGGGCAAGGCATTGCCTCGGGGAACGACCCATTGTTTTTTTTAATTGAATCAGCTAACGACCGATAGCTCTAGTGAGAGCTTTAGAAAATGTTTTCAAGAACTTCGTGCATTTCTCTCAGAGATGCGCGAAAGTGATCTAAATCCGCGTGGTCAGTCCGTAGTTAGTTCTCGCCCGGCCGCGTCCGGCGGAGTGAGTCGTTAAGTAGTTCTCCCCCGGCCGCGTCCGGAGTAGTCAGTCGTTTAAGTAGTTCAGTAGCAGGGTTACCAAAAATACAGAATAATCTGTATTTATACAGATTTTTCAGCCAGTTCAGACCAAGAATCTGTATGTGCAGATATACAGATTTTTGCGTGTATGTACAGATATACAGATTTTTGAGAAGTGATGTTACAAAACCTATTTTAGAAATATTTTTTTTAGTTTCAGTAATACTTACTCTGTGTCTCTCTCAGCTTAGCCCTTTATATTTGGCTGTGCACGCCGATGAAATCGACTTAAAAATGACTTTTACTGTGAGCCGTGTTTACAAACATTGCTTCACAGTTTAATAGCAGTATTGGTAAACACGGCTCACAGTAAAAGTCATTATTTATATCGACTTCGTCCGCGTCCACAAACCTTAATTAAAAATAAATCAATATATTTTCACTTTTTCGAGTGGTCGCTCATTCTGAAAGGTAAAGGTTTGTAATGCACTCAGGTTAGCACCCAGCAAAGGCCTGGCTGAAGTCTACTTCCAGAAACGTTAATTGTAATGCTCTGTGACTTTGTGAATTCTCAATTTTTTGTCCGAAAATTAGACAGCTACATTGGTCGACTTAGGCTGTGAACCATTTGGTGAAATTTTTAAATTTTAGTTAAAATCTGACACTTCAAAAGTTATTTGCAAAATAACCCTACTCTGGAGCATGGTTAAAATTGACAGAGCGATAGTTAAATGGTTAAAAAATTTCCCATGATGCAGAATGAAAAGGTGGAAACATTTTCTGTACCTAATTGAGGTTGTCAATATTTTTCAATACAAAATTAAGGGATAAAGATGGAAGGGATAAAGATGGAAACGATAACGTGTTGTGTAAAGATTTTTTTTGGGTTATTTCATGATGTGAATGTTTACTTTTCGAGGCTATGACTGTCATACTTAATGTAACAAGAAAAAAAAACTGATTTTAAAATATCGACAAATGTTCAGACCTCTACCAACTTGTGGTCATCGCAGCTGTCAATTCTAAATAACTATCCATATGTCAGCTTTTGAAATGGTTCGCTCTCTCAAGGACTCAACTGATTCGATACAGATATCGACACAGATTTTTCAAAGAGTAAATACAGATGAAAAGATTTTTTAGGACAAAAATACAGATTTAATTTTGGCAACCCTGTTCAGTAGCACGCGCAACCGCAAAGATGTGCTGGAGTTTTTGTGATTGAACTTTGAGCAACGAATCCTTTTAATTGTGCGGTCAATAGTTAGTGGAAAACAGTTCGATAAGCGTTTGTTACATACTTGAACGTGGTAATTGAATGACAGCAATGTGCGATTAGTTATAGATATCTCAGGTGAGCAGATATTATCGTTAGTGTTCGATAAGCGTTTGTTACATACTTGAATGTGGTAATTGAATGACAGCAATATGCGATTAGTTAAACATATCTAAGGTGAGCAGATATTACTGTTAGTGTTCGATAAGCGTTTGTTACATACTTGAACGTGGTAATTGAATGACAGCAATGTGCGATTAGTTATACATATCTCAGGTAAGCAGATATTACCGTTAGTGTTCGATAAGCATTTGTTACATACTTGAACGTGATAATTGAATTACAATAATGTGCGATTAGTTATACATATCTCAGGTGAGCAGATATTACCGTTTGGAGTTTTTTTAAATAAATAGTTGTAGATAAGGTATTTTGATTGAGATCAAGTGTTTATGTGGTTTTATTTAACATGACGAGTCGGAAGTCTCACATTGGTGACTTCGAAGACAAAAAACTATTATAACAAAGAAATCAAATACAAAACCAGTGGCCCCCCGCGACGCTTCATGTGGTGACAGCGCCCCCCCCCCTGTTCTTGTGGTGACAGCGGCAAAAGCATCGCTACATAGTGAGTGAAATTCACAATAGTGGGCGGAAACGCCAAATCTGACCAAAAAAAAAGAAGATGTGGGTTTTTTTTTTGTTATGCAGATCAATCGAAGTGAAACAATCTGCAAAGAAACCTGAGGAAGAGTGAAGGAAGCAGCGGAACTACAGGTAAGCGCCTTTCTCCTTTTTACAGTATCACAAGAAGAAACAACACTACAATGAGTAGATGCTGATTCGTAGAATCAAACAAAACCTGCAATAATGTGGAGAAATAATTTCTATAATCTAATGTATTGATGGTTTTTTTTTAGCTTAATTTATCATAAGGTTGTGAAATTGTTTCGCTTCCGTACCGCATTGCCAACAACTTTTTCGTAACCTCTTGAAAGGTGAAAGTTGGGTCCCAGCTTACTAAGAATAAAAACGATGTGCTATAAACTGTTTGTCGCGAGAATGAGCACATATTTTAACCTCTGGTGACGACTGTCATTCAAACGTCGAAAGATATAGTAACCAAGTATATCCCCTGAAAGTTTGAAAATATTTCATTGACGGAATCGAAAGTTATAACGATTTGAATGCGGTATACGGCCATAGATGGTCAAGGCTCCGAAAATGGCAACCACAGGCGAATTTTTTTAATTAAATTTTGCGTCAAACTATTTTTTTCCATTTGTATATATCCTCTTATATTAAACAAAATGAATTATAAGCGCAGAAAAAAATCCATGTTTGTCATTTATAAAAGTTTGTTGATGCTTCGTGCATGACCTGAAAATGACTGAAAGACCGTAAGGAGATAAAAAGGTAAACAAAATCCATATTTTCAACTTTTTGGCTGGAACCACATTTTTCCATCGTAGTCTAATTTAAATTTGATGATATTGCTTGAAAATTTAAGATGAATATGGAAAAATACTTTTTTTAATTGTAAAGTAATGAAAAACAAATAACTTGTAACGTGACAGATCAAAAATTCGAAAAAGTTTTGTGTAATAACATACGTATCTGGAACTATTGAGAACCAGAGCTACAGGTCCAAAGCTCTGGTAAAGGAGGATGGTGGTGATGATCTGGGCCGCGGTGACCACGTAAAGCAAAATAGGTCATAACCCCAATTCCAAGGCGTGAAGCGACCCGTGCCGAGGGATGAGTGATCGAGGGGGTGAAAAAGATGCTCGATCGTTAACGAAGCCTGTGGGGTACATGGGCAACCCCCACAGTAAGCGTCCCTTACCACGTTACTGCGGAGCTCTGGCGTGGCGGACCTTTTTTTCTCGCGCAACTCGTGGGAATCAACATGAATGAAGTGAATAAAAATAAAAATAATAAACAAAAGGAGGTGCCGAACCCCTTTGTTAGAGGTGGTTTGGTGAGGTCAACCCCCCCCCCCCCCCGTGGGGAGAGTAGTGGAGCGACGAGTGCTGTATCCGACAGCATCAGTGACCCCCCAGCAGTGGTAGAAAATAGCCCTACCAACGCGCTGGACGGGCCACTATCAGCGATGCGTAAAGTGGTGGAGCAACTTGATGCAATAATCGAGTTCACTAGCGCAAAGCAAAATATAAGCAAGGAGCTGAAACACAGCCTGCTGGTGCTCCGGAAAGCTATTCGTGTCGCAAGACAGGAACAGCATGTTTACGCCAAGAGGGTGGAATGTCGGTAGAAGTCCTACAGAGGAACCCAGACAGTGGCCTCCAAGAGGGAAGGAAGAGAGAAGGCCGACATAGGTACCAAGACAGGGGCCCTCCCCTTCCTCTTCTATGGAGCAGCCATGTCGCTCGAAGCGGCGGCTGAGTTCCCCTCGAAGGGCAAAGGCAAAGGCCGACGTCCTAAGGTCGATGAGGGCGGCCGAAAGCCTCTCGGCCCCGGGCAAGACATGCGCAGCGTGAGACGCATCAACACAGGCGAAATGCTTCTGGTGCATAAGAGAGGCGCACAATCTAGTGCGGTGTATAAGGCCTTAACCCAAGAGGTCCTGGGTGAAGGCGCCCAGGTCAGGTCGTTAGGGGCGGAAATGACTCTCCAGTGCAAGTATCTGGACGAGTTCACGACCGCAGACGATGTCGTCGCAGCCATCAAGGAGCAATGCGACGTGACAATCGAGCGGGCCTCTGTGCGTTTTAGAGGGGGGCCCTCCGGCACCCAAGTAGCCTACCTCAGGCTACTGAAGGCAGCTGTGGCAGTCGGTCTCGGAGTCGAGGACAGATGTCGCCCTCCTATCCAACCCGTACAACATCCCTGCCGGCAACGGCAATTGGGCGTCGGACGGGTCTGGAATGATGGCAATCTGTACAACGGGACGGTTCCCGGTTCAAGAGGTAATACACTCCTCCGCCGAGGGTGTTGCGATTGCCAAGATCAATGGTGTGTTCTATTGCAGCTGCTACGCTCCACCAAGGTGGCCCATAAAACAGTTCAACCAAATGATCGGCAGGCTCTCGTCAGACCTAGTGGGCCGGAAACCGGTAGTCATAGCGGGAGACTTCAACGCTTGGGCAGTGGAGTGGGGCAGCCGCTGTACAAATAGGAGGGGCAAGCGCTAATGGAGGCGCTTGCGAAACTCGATACTGTGCTAGCTAACAATGGCTCCGCTAGTACATTCCGTAGAAACGGAAACGGGAAGGAGCCGTGGATTGACGTAACATTTGCCAGCCCGAGTCTGGTTCCAGGCATGGAATGGAGGGTAGACGAAGGCTACACCCATAGCGATCATTTAGCAATCCGCTTTAGGATCAACTATGGTGTGCAGCATCCGAGGGCGGGAGATCCCTGTCAGGTACGCGAGTGGAAGTACAATCACTTCGACAGCGAAGCTTTCACCGCGGCCCTGGGACTGGAGGCCAACACCGACAGTCTAAGCGTGGATGCGCTGGTAGCTGTTCTATCACGCGCGTGCGACGCAACTATGCCGAGAAAAACCCTGCCAAGAAACGGCAGATACCCGGTATACTGGTGGAGTGCCGAGATTGCAGCTCTACGATCAGCCTGCCTCAGAGCTAGACGTAGGATGCAAAGAGCTCGCACCGAGGATGCAAGAGAGAACCGCCGTGAAGTGTTTCGAGCTGCGAAATTGGCCCTTAACAAGGCCATTAAAAGCAGCAAGAGAGCGTGTTTCGACAACCTGTGTGAGAGTGCAAACGCGATCCGTGGGGTGACGCCTACAGAATCGTGATGGCCAAGACCAAAGGGGGCTCTTCACCCCCAGAACGGTCTCCAGACCGGTTGGCGACGATTATCGAAGTACTCTTCCCGTCTCGAGCTACAAGCCCCTGGGCACCTGCACTACGAGCCAGTGCGGGCACGGCCGAAACGGTGGCTCCGGTGACGAATGAAGAACTACTCGCAGTGGCTAAATCCCTAGCAATGAACAAAGCTCTAGGGCCGGACGGAGTTCCAAACAACGCTCTCAATGCAGTGATCATAGCGAACCCGAACATGTTCAGGCTAGATGCCTTGACGAGTGCCATTTCCCCGATAGATAGAAAAGGCAGAAATTGGTGCTGTTGCCGAAGCCCGGGAGCCGCCAGGCGACCCATCGGCGTACAGACCAATCTGTCTTATCGACACGACTGGCAAACTGCTTGATAGGATCATCCTCAACAGGCTAACCCCGTACGCGGAAGGTACGGACGGCCTGTCAAGCAACCAGTTTGGCTTTCGGAAGTGTAAGTCCACAGTGGACGCTCTCAACTCAGCGATAAAGACTGCCGAGATAGCGATCCAACGAAAAAGGCGAGGCATTCGATACTGTGCGTTAGTGACACTTGACGTGAAGAACGCATTCAACAGCGCAAGCTGGGATGCCAGTGCGCTCTCGTTACACCGGCTTAGCCTACCGGTGGGTCTGTACCGGATCCTGGAAAGCTACTTCCAGAACCGCGTACTGCTATACGAGACCGATGCCGGTCAGAAAAGTGTTCCGATCACCGCCGGAGTCCCGCAGGGCTCGATCCTAGGCCCGGTGCTATGGAACATCATGTATGACGGGGTTCTGAGACTGAAGTTCCCTGCTGGGGTCAAGATCGTCGGCTTTGCCGACGACGTAACCTTGGAGGCCTACGGGGAGTCAATCCCCGAGGTAGAACTAACTGCAGAACAAGCGATAGACACGGTGGAGGAATGGATGAGCGCGACAGGCCTGCAGCTCGCTCAGCATAAGACGGAGGTAGTTATCGTCAACAACCGCAAGTCGGCACAACATGCAGTTATCCATGTGGGAGAAGTCGTGATC